>NC_037677.1:36400949-36485166 GCF_003255815.1 Theropithecus gelada
AAAAAAAAAAAAAAAAAAATGGCCGAGCATGGTGGCATGTGCCTGTAATCCCAGCTACTCAGGAGGCTGAGGCAGAAGAATCACTTGAACTTGGGAGGCGGAGGTTGCAGTGAGCTGAGATCGCGCCACTGTACTCCAGCTTGGGCGACAGAGCAAGACACTGTCCCCCCCCAAAAAAAAATAAAATAAAATAAAATAAATTAAAAATAAATAAATAAGTAAAAAGAAAGAAGACAAGGGTGACTTCATTTGATGTATCTTATTGGGTAGGGCTGCTGGAAACCTTTCACATATGAATGAAGCCTAACGTCCTTCAAGCTATAGGGAAATTTTTAGACACTTTTGCCTGGATTTGGAGTGGGCATGGACTGAACAAATTTATTTCAAGACAGCACCATATTTTCGGTACCAGCTGAGGGCAGCAAGGAGACAGTCCTTATTTTTACAAATTTTAGTTAGGGCTTTAGTAAGAAAGAAATAACAGACAACCTTTCTCGTCATTTTGCTAAGCACAAGTTTTCCTAAATCTAGTGTTGCCGTGTGTGCTGTTTTCTTTGTGAGGACAGCCAATTTACGCTCAGCTCCCCCTGGGAACTGGAGAAGGCAGATCACTGACTGGCTCTAAGGAAATTAGATTATGGGATGATTGGAAATAAAATGTCATTAAGGAATGCCTGTGTAAACAACATGTGGGGAGCCCTGCTTTGTTATGGAATAAACTCTAAATTGTTTCAAATTTAAAGTAAATATGAAAAACGAAACTTCAGTAGGAATATTGAAGAGCAACTGGTTATTTCCCATGTGCATTTGTGAGTGAAAACCAACTGGCCCCCATCAGGACACATTCATTTCCCATCTGATCCATGTCCCTTTGGTCCGTTAGTGCACGTAAGAAATATCCAAGCACCCGCTCTTTTTTTTTTTTTTAATTTTTTTTGATTAAAAAAATTGCTCGGTCTCGCTCTGTCGCCCAGGCTGGAGTGCAGTGGCCGGATCTTGGCTCACTGCAAGCTCCGCCTCCCGGGTTCACGCCATTCTCCTGCCTCAGCCTCCCGAGTAACTGGGACTACAGGCGCCCGCCACCTCGCCCGGCTAGTTTTTCGTATTTTTTAGTAGAGATGGGGTTTCACCGGCCAATTTTTATATTTTTAGCAGAGACAAGGTTTCACCATGTTGGCCAGGCTGGTCTGAAACTCCTGGCCTCAAGTGATCCACCTACCTCGGCCTCCCAAAATGTTGGGATTATAGTCGTGAGCCACCGCGCCTGGCTAAAATATCCAAGCACCTACTCTATGAAGTGGGACCAGATGCCAGGATGAGGTAGGGTGCCTCAGACTGTCCATGCGGACCTACCCTGTGAAAGGTGGGAGTCAGGGTTGGCTGGAAAATGAAGAGTTGGGGAAGGAATTCCACAGATTTCATCAGACTGAGGGGAGGTGGGAGGGGATTCGTCCTGGGCTCATGTCCATTTCACCAGAGTCTCGTCTAAAAGGACTTTATGAGGTGCTCAAAGAAATCACAAAACAAAACAAATCACAAGGATCCTCTTCTGTGAATTTTGAGACTAATAGTTTGGGAAAACTGAAGGCCTTTGCTCCTTGAGTGTGCTTGGAGCCTCCCCCTCCCCCACTCTTTTTTCTTTGTTTTTTTGGGGGGATTTTTGTTTGTTTTGTTTTGTTTTTTTGAGACAGAGTCTTGCTCTGCACCCAGGCTGGAGCGCAGTGATGCGATCTTGGCTCACTGCAACCTCCGCCTCCAGGGTTCAAGCGATTCTCCTGCCTCAGCCTCCTGAGTAGCTGAGACTACGGCGCCCACCATCATACCCAGCTAATTTTTTGTATTTTTAGTAGAGAGGCGGTTTCACCATGTTAGCCAGGATGGTCTCAATCTCCTGACCTGATGATCCGCCTGCCTCGGCCTCCCAAAGTGCTGGGATTACAGGCGTGAGTCACTGCACCCGGCAAAATTTTTTTTGTTTTTTTACAGATGGAGTCTTACTTTTTGTGTAGGCTGGTCTCAAACTTTTGACCTCCAGCAATCCTCCCACCTCTGCCTCCCAAAGTACTGAGATTACAGCTGTGAGCCACCATGCCTGGCCTTATTTTTTACTATCTAATAGAAAAGTGGTATATATAATTATTATAATTTGCATTTATTTGATCATAATGAGATAGAGAATTTTTCATATCACTATGGGCGTTCTGTGACTGACTTGCTGAATGCTGGACTCTTAGGCCCAAGAGTATACCTTATGGTAGAAAAGCCAAAGAACAGATTTCAGCTAGCCGTATATAGCTGGAATGTCTGGAGATATTTAGCTTATTTTTCCATCTCAGTCATTTCAAGCCTGAAGCCACCTGATGTCAAGTCTGAAGCCCATTGAAGGCCACTGTTAAGTGTCCTGGAAGGGAGGGGGAGAAAAAGCCAAGGGTTTGTACCTGATGATGTTCAAAATATGTAACAGAGAGACCATCAATCAGATACCATGAGTACAGGAATGTGGCACTTCAGTTGATAACAGCACCATCCTGCCTGGCTAATTTTATTTGTAGAGATGGGGTCTCGCTATGTTGCCCAGGCTGGCCTCAAACTTCTGGGCTCAAGCAATCCTCCTGCCTCAGCCTCCCAAAGTGCTGGGATTACAGGCATGAGCAGTCTACACGGTTTTTGCTTTTTTATTATTTTATTTTATTTTTATTATTTCCTTACTTTCTGGCACTACAAGGTGCGCCACGATTATCCTGTATCTTCCTGCCCTTTGTCCTATAATGAGCCATTTCTCCAAGGAGCCCTGGTTCTATTTATTGGAAACTGCTGGAAACCAAAATCTGGGCTTGAGGTGCACCCTCAATGTGCATTGTTACCAAGCTCCTATCGTGATTCTTAAAGCGCTCCAAAACTGACTATCCCCTGGCCCAGCATCTCTGGAAAGTCACAGTCATTCAGAGACAATAATGCTCTGACCTGGGAGGTTTATATTTACTCCGAGAGATTCCAGAGTCTTCCTTGGGCCTCTGAAGATTTCAGACTTACCTTCATTCTTCTTCAGGCTTGGCATTTCTTGGAACACGGTGTTTGTTGGGGAGGCGAAGAAGCAGGGCTTTTTACATTGATTTAATTTTGATTTGAACCACATGAAATTTACTACTCATTTAGAAGCTAAAATAAAATTTTAAATTAAAATAATGGACAGGAAGAAATTAGGAGTGATATGGGGGCTGGATACCCAGGAGGACAGTCCACACTGTCTCCCAGCCTATTTGGGTATTTCTGCCCTCCGTCAGAAGACGCGACCGTTTTCCTGTCGACAGCCAGGTAGTAAATATTTTCAGCTTTGCAGCTGGGCCGTCTCTGAGGCAGCTGCTCAACTCTGCCCTGGGGGCAGGAAGGCGACCAGAGACAACATGTAATCCAACAAGTGTGGCTGGGACCCAATAAAGCTCTATTTACAAAAACAGGCGTCCCGCCAGATGTGGCTTGGAGGCGCTGGTTTGCCCACTGCACTCTAGATGAATGCACAAATTCAGGAAAGCCAACAAGTGCCTTTTCCCTTGGCAAGAGGCACCCTGCACCGCTGGAGCGATGCTTTGGGGGCCTCGCACCTCGCTGCTTCTGAGAGGCGGGCGGGAAGTGTCTGCTATCCTCCCCTCCTCCGTACAGAGAACAGAGCTTGCTTACCTGTGATACGCAGCTGTTCATTTTGTTTTCTTGATGTGGCCAGTGTTTAATCTAGATTAAGTTTAGGGCAACATGTTAAGCCCACTCCAACGCCCCACCAGATCTCTCTAGTGTAACTTGCAACCCACAAAGGACCTACTTTGGGGTGTGGTGGGAGATGTTGGTATTTTCAAGGATTCCATTTAAATGTACCTATCGGTAGCAGTCAGAATCTCGGTTGCAAACAGAAACTGCCCTTGACAGGGAGAAAGAGAAAACAGATGGTATCAGCAGGCTCTCTGGGGCTCAGGGACGTGCTATGTGTGGCACTGGGGGGCCAGGGCACAGCACAAAGGGGCAGGCTAGGCCAGTGGCTTTGGGGATGAGAGTGACCTCTACCCCCACCCCTGTCCCTGGGGCTCCTGATTTGGAGGCAAAGCACCGGGGACAGGCTCTTTCAGGCAGTGTGAGCCACGTGCTGCCTGCTGGTGGCGGCAGAGGTGGGGAGAGGGAATATGGGTGAGAATATGCCACCACCTCCCCCAAAATCACACGTCAGAGGAAACGAGATCGCCCCAAAGCAAGATCAGGTTACAAATAGGAAGAAGATAGCCCCAGATGCCATGTCCACCGCAACACAGGTGCACCGAGCATTAACCCACACACCAGAATTTCATAGTTTAGCTGCATGGAGAGGGCAAAATCAATTCTGAGAAGAAAGAAGGGAAGGGCTGTGATGAAGGTCACTGCACCAGGAGAAGGGAGTCTTCCCTGAGCAAACGTCCACTTCCCCAGTCCTTGCCTGTCGCCCTGTCTTGGTTCCTACATGACACAGACTCATCACCTGCTGTTAGGTCAAACTCTGGGACCCACCCGGTGGTGACCCATTGTTGATAATAATTTAGTGAGTCACAGTGTCAGTTTTGGAAAAAAAAAAAAAAAACAAAATAGAATAAAATAAAAACATGCAAAAGGTGAGAGAGGCTTGCACATCGTAAGAGAAAGTGGTGCTTCGGTTTCCAACGTGCATGCTCATTTGGGATCACGATGCAAAATAAATTTGTTACTGTTGGGTGTAGTCAAAAAGTATGAATTCCACTAGTCTAGTTCATGACTCACACTGTGGGAGCTGGCTCAGGCTGCCATAAGAAATACCGCAGACTGAGTGGCTTTAACAACAGACATTTCTTTTCTCACCTTTCTGGAGGCTGGAAATCCAGGATCAAGGTGTTGGCAGCATGGGTTCCTTCTGAGGCCTCTCTCCTGGGTTTGTAGATGGCTGTCTCCTCTCAGTGTCTTCACATTATCTTCCCTCTGTCTCTGGGTCCAAATTTCCTCTTCTTATAGGATATCAGTCATACTGGATTAGGGCCTATCCCAGTGATATGGTTTGGATCTGTGTACCCACCAAATCTCATGTTGAATTGTAATCCCCAGTGTCGGAGATGGACCTGGTGAAAGGCGATTGGATCATGGAGGCCGAATTCACGAATGGTTTAGCTCCATCCTCTTGGTGCTGTTCTCATGACAGTGAGTGAGTTCTCGTGAGATCTGATTGTTTAAAAATGGAGGCCTAGACGGGCGGATCACGAGGTCAGGAGATCGAGACCATCCTGGGTATCACGGTGAAACCCCGTCTCTACTAAAAAATACAGAAAACTAGCCGGGCGAGGTGGCGGCGCCTGTAGTTCCAGCTACTCGGGAGGCTGAGGCAGGAGAATGGCGAGAACCCGGGAGGCGGAGCTTGCAGTGAGCTGAGATCCGGCCACCGCACTCCAGCCTGGGCGGCAGAGCGAGACTCCGTCTCAAAAAAAAAAAAAAAATGTATAGCACCTCACCCTCCCTCTTGTTCCTGCTTTTACCACGTGAATTGGTTTTTGTTGTTGTTGTTGTTGCTGTTGTTGTTGTTTTGAAACGGAGTCTCGCTCTGTTACCCAAGCTGGAGTGCAGTGGTGTGATCTTGGGTCACTGCAACCTCCGCCTCCCAGGCCCAAGTGATTCTCCTGCCTCAGCCTCCCGAGTAGCTGGGTTTACAGTTGTCTGCCACCATGCCCGGCTAATTTTTGTATTTTTAGTGGAGACGGGGTTTCACCATGTTAGCCAGGCTTATTTTGAACTCCCGACCACAGGTGATCTGCTCACCTCAGCCTCCCAAAGTGCTGGGATTCCAGGTGTGAGCCACTGTTCCTGGCCAACCATGTGAACTTTCTATTACTAATTTGCCCTTCCACCATGAGTAAAAGCTCCTTAAGGCCTCCCTGAAAGCAGATGTCACTATGATTTCTGTACAGCCTGCGGAATTGTGAGCCAATTAAACCTCTTTTCTTTATAAATTACCCAGTCTCAGGTATTTCTTTTCTTTTCTTTTTCTTTTTTTTTTTTTTTTGAGATGGAGTCTTGCTCCGTCACCCAGACTGGAGTGCAGTGGCATGATCTCGGCTCACTGCAACCTCCACCTACTGGGTTCAAGCGATTCTCCTGCCTCAGACTCCCGAGTAGCTGGGATTACAGGCGCCCGCCACTATGTCCAGCTAATTTTGTGTATTTTTAGTAGACATGGGGTTTCATCATGTTGGTCAGGCTGGGCTCGAACTCCTGACCTCAGGTGATCCACCTGCCTCGGCCTCCCAAAGTGCTGGGATTACAGGCATGAGCCACCTCACCCAGTCTCAGGTATTTCTTTATAGTAGTGTGAGAATGAACAAATACATCCAGTGACTTTAATTTACCTTAATTACCTCTTTAAAGATGCTCTCTTCACTTACATCACATTCTGAGGTACTAGGGACTTGTAATTGGGGGGACACGGTTCATAACACACATCTTGGATTTTTCTTTAAATTTTTTTTTTTTTTTGAGATAGAGTCTCATTCTGTCACCAGGCTGGAGTGTAGTGGTGTGATTTCAGCTCATTGCAACCTCTGACTCCCTGGTTCAAGTGATTCTCCTGCCTCAGCCTCCTGAGTAGCTGGGATTATAGGCACGCGCCACCATGCCCAGCTAATTTTTGTATTTTTAGTAGAAACAGGGTTTCACCATGTTGGCCAGGATGGTCTTGATCTCCCAACCTTGTGATCTGCCTGCCTTGACCTCCCGAAGTGCTGGGATTCCAAGCGTGAGCCACCACGCCCAGCCTTTTCTTTAAATTTTTAAATTTCAACTTTTATTTTAGATTCAGGGTGTACATGTGCAGGTTTGATATATTTCCATGATGCTGATGTTTGGGGTGCAATTGATCCCATCACCCAGGTACTGAGCATAGTACCCAGGAGGTAGTTTTTAAGCCTTTGCTCCTCTTCCTCCCTCTCCACCTCTAGGAGTCCCCAGTGTCTAGTGTGCACGTCTTTATGCCCATGTGTGGCCAATACTTAGCTCCTATTTCTAAGTGAGAACACGTGGGTGGTGTTTGTTTTTCTGTTCTTGGGTTAATTCCTTTAGGATAATGGCCTCCAGCTGCATCCATGTTGCTGCAAAGAACATGATTTAGTTCTTTTTTGTGGCTGTATCGTATTCCGTGGTGTATATGGACCACATTTTCCTTATCCAATCCACTGCTGATGAACTCCTGGATTGGTTCTGCATCTTTGCTATTGTGAATAGTGCTGCAATGACACTTTGGGACTTTTGAGCAGTCGATGAAGGTTTGGGATCTTCAGACTTACTTCTTCTATTGTTGGTAGTGCCCATCCAAGCATGAGTACAGTTTTATTAACATGCCTTCATTGTTCCAATATTCTAATCCCTTTTTCTTGGTAAAGTTGCTATTCCTTGATACAATCTATACCTCTTATAAGAGAGAGTCAGCCTTTGTCATGGGCTTGAGACAAATTGAAACATCATGGCAAGGGTAATCCCTCCTGCCAGCCCCTCTCTATCTATCCCCACCTCTATCTATCCCCACCTCTATCTATAAAATTATGGCAAGGATGGAGTTTGGAAATCTCTCTAGTGGAAAAAGGGGGTTCAGGGAATTGCAGGCCAATAGAACAGAAATTAAAAAGCCCAACTTTTGTCCCCCTGAGTCACTCATTTTTGTGCTTTACTTCCAGAACAAAAGGCCTCAAAGAACACAGGTTTTCTTAGGAAAAATGTAGTTAGCAGTGTTTTCAGCTCCCAGGGTACATCTTACTATGCTTTATGGAGCCAAACATCCCTCCCTGTATTACCTAATCAGACAGGCTGAACAATACAGTGGAGCAATGCTGAGCTTGAGGTCAGACAAACCTGCGCTTAATTCCTGGCTCTCATACTAACCAGCTGTGTGCTCTCGGGTAAATTACTTGACTTCTCTGGGTCTCAGAGTGCTTGTTTGAAAAATGGAAGTAACAAGTTTAGCTGGGCATGGTGGCACATGCCTGTAATGCCAGCACTTTGGGATGCTGAGGTGGATAGATTAGTTGAGGCCAGGAGTTCAAGACCAGCCTGGCCAACATGGCGATACCCTGTCTCTACTGAAAATACAAAAAATTAGCTGGGCGTGATGGTGTAATCCCAGCTACTTGGGGGCTGAGGCATGAGAATCGCCAGGACCCAGGAGGTGGGGTTTGCAGTGAGCCATGATTGCAACAAAACAAAGAAACAAGGCTTATATCTTCAATCAAAAGTGAAAACATCTAGTTTGTTGACAGAACATCAAAAGAGATCATATGGTAAAGCAAGCATTCCATAAGTGCTGTAAAGTGTTGTAATGCTTGTTAATCTTCACAAATGTGAGGCAAGGTAAGTCTGTTTTGCTCCATTTTTGGTTATACTTTTTTTTTTTTTTTCTGAGGCTGAGTCTCACTCTGTTGGTCAGGCTGGAGTGCAGTGGTGTGATCATGGCTCACTGCAACCTCCATCTCCCGGGTTCAAGCAATTCTCCTGCCTCAGACTCCCAAGTAGCTGGGATTACAGGCACCCACCACTATGTCCAGCAAATTTTTTGTATTTTTAGTTGAGACAGGGTTTTATCATATTGGCCAGGTTGGTTTTGAACTCCTGACCTCAAGTGATCTGCCTGCCTTGGCCTCCCAAAGTGCTGGGATTACAGGCATGAGCCACCGTGCCTGGCCTGGTTATATATATATATATATATATATATATATATTTTTTTTTTTTTGGTTATATATTCTTTGAAGAACCATTTAGTTGCTTCGAGTAAGAGATGAAGTTCGCAGATCCAGAAGTTCTAATTTCTGGAGCAGGTGTTTCTATCACACCACACACAGATCACTTGCTAATGTTTTTTCCTTATAATTGCAAAGAAATTCACAAGCTGTGGTTTATCTTCCTTGGTAGAACTTCAGCAGACATGCGACAGGAAATGTCTATCTTAGCCTCAGTTCCTTAAAAACCAGAGCAAGTGGCTCACGCCTGTAATCCCAGCACTTTGGGAGTCTGAGGTGGGAGGATTGCCTGAGGTCAGGAGTTCGAGACCAGGATGGCAAACGTGGTGAAATTCCCCCCACCCCCGGTCTCTACTAAGAATACAAAAATTAGCTGGGTGTGGTGGCACGTGCCTATAATTCCAGCCACTCAGGAGGCTGAGGTAGGAGAATCGCTTGAACCTGGGAGGCGGAGTTTGCAGTGAGCCGAGATTGCACCACTGCACTCCAACCTGGGTGACAGAGTGAGATTCTGTCTAAAAAAAGAAAAAAAAAAAAAGGGAAATTTTGATCCATGCTAAAACATGATGATCCTTGAGGACATTATGCGAAGTGAAATAAGCCAGATGCAAAAGGATAATTACGGTCTGATTCCACTTATATGGATCAGACATCCCTCAAGTAGTCAAATTCATAGAGACAGAAGGTAGGATGGTGGTTCTCAGGGGCAGAAGGGAGGAAGAATGGGGAGTCGTTGTTTAATGGGGAAAGAGGTTCAGACCTGCAGGATGGAAAGTGTTCTGGAGTCCGGAGATGGATGGTGGTGATGATTGCACGACAGCGTGAATGTGCTTGATGTCACTGAACTGTACACCTAAAAGTGGCTAAGATGCCAAATTTTATGTTATGTGTATTTAACCACAATTTTTTTTTTTTTTTAAAAGAACATAAAATTGTTAAAAGGATGACGGGAACTCCAAGTCCAAGGAGAAAAGGTCTCTGGTTTTCCTGAGCTGTTAGTCCCGAAATTCACAGAAGGGGATCTGTCCTGTTTGTTTTGTTTTGTGCCTTGTGTGAGTACCTCATAAAGTCTTCTTAGATTAGTCTCTGGTGAAATGAAGATGAGCCAAGACAGAGCCTCTCCCACTCTCTGAGAAGCCAGGCTCTCCTCAGTCAGCAGTCTTCCTTCCCCCACTCTTCATTTATTTTCCTTTTCTTTTCTTTTCTTTTCCTTTCTTTTCCTTTCTTTTCCTTTCTTTTCCTTTCTTTTCCTTTCTTTTCCTTTCTTTTCCTTTCTTTTCCTTCTTTCTTTCTTTCTTTCTTTCTTTCTTTCTTTCTTTCTTTCTTTCTTTCTTTCTTTCTTTCTTTCTTTCTTTCTTTCTTTCTTTCTTTCTTTCTTTCTTTTCTTTCTTTCTTTCTTGTTTGTTTGTTTTTGAGATGGAGTTTCATTGTTGTTGCCCAGGCTGGAGTGCAGTGGTGCGATCTTGGCTCACTGCAAGCTCCGCCTCCCGGGTTCACGCCATTCTCCTGCCTCAGCCTCCAAGCAGCTGGGACTACAGGCATGTGCCACCATGCCTGGCTAATTTTTTGTATTTTTAGCAGAGACAGGGTTTCACCGTGTTAGCCAGGACAGTCTCAATCTCTTGACCTCGTGATCCGCCTGCCTCAGCCTCCCAAAGTGCACCCTGCCCGGCCACACTCTTCATTTCTTGCTCCTTCCTGGACACAGTTCAACATTGATCCTGGGGGATTTTGTGACTTGACCCTGGGGTATGGTCACTGAAGCTTCAGCTAACCCCCCAGGAAATACAGCTTTCTCTCCACCACATAATTTGCAGAATCTTCTCCTAGTCTGAAACCTGCATTTCCTGGTCTGCAGTCTTTTCCTAGACCAATGACAGAGCCAATTAAAAAAAAAAGGATCAAACCCCAAACTCAGTCCCCAGCTCTCCTTGGAGAGTCCCTTGATTGCTCCCCACAGCCAGGCCTCAGGTGAAACCCCAGCTGCATTATGTACTTCCTACACAAGTCACTGAACATCTCCAGATCTAACTTCTTCATTTATAAAATAGGGTTTAATGGAGTGCTTTTGCGGAGTAAATAGGAGTATTGGATATTTTTCTCTTTTGTTCTTATCATTTGTCGAGAAGCCCATTCAGACTTCACTTGGTAAAAAAAAGATCTTAAAATTGTGTCTAGAGCTGGGCACAGTGGCTCACACCTGGAATCACAGCACTTTGGGAGGCTGAAGCAGGAGGATCGCTTGAGCCCAGGAGGTCGAGGCTGCAGTGAGCCATGATTGCACCACAGCACTCCAGCCTGGATGACAAAGTGAGACCCTGTCTCTAACTAACAAACAAACAAACAAACAAAACCCTGGGTTTCATATATAATAGGTGCTGATCTGCTTATGATTAGGACACTCTGCCTCATTCCATTCTGGTTACTAAAAAGTGGTGTGGAAAACATGGGCAGGTTGAGTAGGAATGAAAAGAATTAAAGGGTTAGAAGCTAGGACTTCAAAAATGGCAAATATGATTTTAGGAAAAGAGCTTAAGCGGACCAAAATTTCTAGTGATCAGAAAAGTTTACATGTGTTCCTTCTGCACTTCTGCTCCAGTCCTCAGAATTTCACTCCCAACAGTCTCACAGACGCCCCCAGTCACTGGAACAAACCCCCCTTTCATACCTCCTCCACAGGAGACTTGCCTCACACAAGCCCACATTCACCCACTTGGTAGCACTTGTACCATCACACAGACACCCTTTCATGCATTCCCTCAACAGAGAGACCCAGACACCGGCCAATACATGTGCACACACACTCACACCACACACCTCTCACCAGCACTCCAGCCCTTGTTCCCTCAGAGTTGCCTGGCCACCCTTCCCACTTCTCCCAGCTTTCAACCAAGCTCTCCACATCAATACCCTTTAGTAAATATTTACTGAGTGACCATGATGTTCCGGGCAGTATCACGACCCCTGGGAGAAACAGAACTGAATAAGACATAGTCTTTGCTCCCAAGAAGCTCAGAGTCTACTGGAGAAGCGGGCAGCGGAGGGAGAGCAATCTCCTACAAATCTATGTGCATGGAGTATGGCTGGACCTAGAAGTGGGGTCATGTACAAGGAAAAGTGAGGGCAAAAGGGAGAGAATGGGGTGGGACACACAAGGAAGAGAAGGTCACTTCTACCAGGAGAGGCATTGAGGAGAAGAGGGTGCTCAGTCATAATCTGGAAGAATTAGAAAGGCTTTGTCCAATAGGCAAGGGGGTAGAGGGCTGCTCACCAGAGAGAGAATGTCAAGAAAGGGTAAATCCACATAGCATGGTAAGAGTGTGTTAGTCCAGAGCACAGAGGGTGAGACGGTTGGAGAGACAACTGGAGAGGTCAACAGGGATGGATGATGAATGTCCTTTTACACCACACAAAGTAATTTGGAGTTTATTTAATGTTCAATGGTAGGTCGGGTGCAGTGGCTCACACCTGTAATCCCAGCACTTTGGGAGGTCAAGGTGGGTGGATCACCTGAGGTCAGGAGTTCAACAACAGCCTGGCCAACATGGTGAAACTGCATCTCCACTAAAATAAAAAAAATTAGCCAGGCGTGGTGGTGCACAACTGTAATCCCAGCTACTGGGGAGGCCAACGCAGGAGAATTGCTTGAACCTGGAAGGTGGAGGTTGCATTGTGCTGAGATCATGCCACTGCACTCCAGCCTGGGCAACAGAGTGAGACTCCTTTTCAAAAAAAGAAAAAAAAAATGTTCAATGGTAAATAACTCAGGATGCTTTTGGTGGTGAGTAACAGAAAAAGTCAACTCTGCAGACTTAACCAATAAAGAAAATGCATTACCTTATATAACTGGAAGCCCAGAGTAGGGCACATTCTGTCCTCATCAGATCAATCATTCTTCTCATGATCACAAAATGACTGTAGTGGCTCCAGGCATTGCGTCTCCACACACCATCCAGAGGCAAAATAGAATTCTATCCCTTCTTTGTGTCTCCTTTTAAAGACTGGGGATCCTTTTCTTGTGCTCTTTTTAAAAGTTAAGAGTCCTTTTCCAGAATCTCCTCCACTACCATAGTCTTCCTCCCTGCCTTAAGTTTGTAAACCCCTTCCTAAGTCAGTGATTAGCAAGGGATTTCCTTGACTGACTTGGCCAATCAGTACCAACTAGGAGATGGGTCTGGGTGTCTCTGAAGCACGTGGATGACAGAGAACTGGACAGAATCTCAGCTGTGTTGTTAAAGAAGAGGGTATAAGGTGTTGTGCATCATTGGGGGTCTGTAGGTAGTATTGTCATATGATCAAATTTGCATTGTGGAAAGATGGTTTTGGCCAGGCGTGGTGACTCATGCCTGTAATCTCAGCACTTTGGGAGGCCGAGGCAGGTGGATCATGAGGTCAGGAGTTTGAGAACAGCTTAACCAACATGGTAAAACCCTGTCTCTACTAAAAATGCAAAAAAATTTAGCCAGGCGTAGTGACACACGCTAATCCCAGCTACTCAGGAGGCTGAGGCAGGAGAATCGCTTGAACCGGGGAGGCAGAGGTTGCAGCGAGCCAAGATCACACCACTGCACTCCAGCCTGGGGAACAGATCGAGACTCCATCTCGAAAAATAAAAAAAGAAAGAAAGAAATATATATATTTTTTTTCTTCTGAGATGGAGTTTAACTCTTGTTGCCCAGGCTGGAGTGCAATGGCGTGATCTCGGCTCACAGCAACCTCTGCCTCCCAGGTTCAAGCAATTCTCCTGCCCCGGTCTCCCAAGTAGCTGGGATTATGGGCATGCACCACATCGCCCGGCTAATTTTGTATTTTTAGTAGAGACAAGGTTTCACCATGTTGGTCAGGCTGGTGTCAAACTCCTGACCTCAGGTGATCTACCTGCCTCAGCCCCCCAACGTGCTGGGATTTTAGGTGTGAGCCACAGCGCCTGGCTGCGTTGTGGAAAGATGTATCTGACAATAGCTTGTAGAATGATGACAGAGAAGAATGAGAAGCAACACAGGAAAACTGCTGCAGAAGGGCTCAAGATGAATGATAGCCTCAACCAGACACATGCATTCAGGGAAGCGGGGACAAAAGTGACCTTTTAAAAAAAAATTTGAGATAAGGTCTTGCTCTGACACCCAGGCTAGAGTGCAGTGACTCAATCACAGCTCACCACAGCCTCAACCTCCTGGGCTCAAATGATCCTCCCACATCAGCCTCCTGAGTAGCTAGGACCACAGGCATGCATCACCATGCCTGGTTAATTGTTTTTTATTTTTTGTAGAGATGAGTTTTTGCCATGTTGCCCAGGCTGGTCTCAAACTCCTAAGCTCAAGGGATCCTCCCGTCTCAGCCTCCCAAAGTGTTGGGATTCACAGACTTGAGCCACTGTGCCTGGTCAAGAGAGGAAATTCTGACACGTGCTACAACATGATAATCCTTTAGAACATTATGCTAAGCAAAGTAAACCAGACACAAAAGGACAATTACTGTGTGATTCCAATTATATGAGGTCCCTATATTAGTCAAATTAATGGGGACAGAGAATAGAATGGTGATGGAGAAATGGGGAGTTAGTAGGCCGGGCACACGCCTGTAATCCCAGCACTTTGGGAGGCTGAGGCAGGCGGACCACGAGGTCAGGAGATCGAGAGCATCCTAGCTAACACGGTGAAACCTCGTCTCTACTAAAAATACAAAAAAATTAGCCGGGCTTGGTGGTGGGTGCCTGTAGTCCCAGCTACTCAGGAGGCTGAGGCAGGAGAATGGCGTGAACCCGGGAGGTAGAGCTTGCCGTGAGCCAAGATCACGCCACTGCACTACAGCCTGGGCAACAGAGCAAGACTCCAATCCCAAAAAAAAAAAAAAAAAAAAAAGAAAGAAATGGGGAGTTAGTGTTTAATGCGTGCAGAGTTTCAGTTTTGCAAGATGAAAGAGTTCTGGAGATGGATGGTGGTGGTGGTGGTGGCGGTGGTGGTGGTTGCCCAACACAATGTGAATATACTGAAAGCCACCCAATTGTCCACTTGAAAATCATTAAGGCCAGGCGCCATGGCTCACACCTGTAATCCCAGTACTGTGGGAGGCCGGGACGGGCAGATCGCCTGAGGTCAGGTGTTCAAGACCAGCCTGGCCAACATAGTGAAACCCCATCTCTACTTAAAAAAAAAATACAAAAATTACATGGGTGTGGGGGCACGCACCTGTAGTCCCAGCTATTCGGGAGGCTGAGGCAGGAGAATCGCTTGAGCCAGGGAAGCAGAGGTTGATGTGAGCCATGATCACGCCACTGCACTCCAGCTTGGGCGACAAAGTAAAACTCTGTGTCAAGAAAAAAAAAAATGATCAAGGTGGTAAATTTTAGGTTATGTGTATTTGACCACAATAAAAATAATTGTAAAAAGAGACAAGCATTGCCCCCTAAATTTCTGAACCTTACTGAGGTCCATTCCTCAAAGGAGTAAAAACCTTCAGGGGTATCTGCTTCAGAATAAAGCCTGGTGACAGCAAAGCAAAGAGAGCATCAGGGGAAAGTTGCAGGCAAGAGATCTGATTTCGTTTCAAAGACAAACTCACTGCAGGGCTCTGTGCCTTACCCATTTATCTCAGAAGTGAGAAGTGAAATGGATGTCACAGGAGATGTATTCACAGACTTATTTAGTCTAAAAAGTAAAGGCAGCCTTCTGAGGACAGAAAGTCAGTGTGGGCTGATTTGACTTTATGATGAGAAGATAAAAAGGCTTTGCAACGTGGTTATAGGTGACAAGATTTCCTCTAAAGTAATCAGCAAAACATGCAGCTTCAGTGTTGGATAAAATATATTTAAAGCATAATTGCGATAAAATTTTAGTTAAGAGCCAGGCGCAGTGGCTCACGCCTGTAATCCCAGCACTTCGGGAGGCCGAGGCGGGCAGATCACCTGAGGTCAGGAATTTGAGACCAGCCTGGCCAAAATGGTGAAACCCCATCTCTACTAAAAATGCAAAAATTAGCAGGGCGTGGTGGTGGGTGCCTGTAATCCCAGCTATTTGGGGGGCTGAGGCACGAAAATTGCTTGAACCCGGGAGGAAGAGGCTGCAGTGAGCCGAGATCGTGCCACTGCACTCTAGCCTGAATGACAGAGCGAGACTCCGTCTCAAAGAAAAAAGAAAATTAAGAATATTTTATTAGCAAGTGTTTGATAATAATTTTAGAAGTCTTGAAGATATCCTCCTTGTTTAATTTTCCAGAATCTGGGAAAACAAATGACTTTAATGACAGTTAACAGGGGCTGGGCGTGGTAGCTCATGCCTGTAATCCCAGCACTTTGGGAGGCCGAGGAGGGAGGATCAGTTGAGGCCAGGAGTTCAAGATCAGCCTTGGCAATGAAGCGAGACCTCACCTCTAATAAAATTTTTTACAAAATTGCCCGGGTGTGGTCGTGCATGCCTATAGTCCTAGCTACTCAGAAGGCTGAGGTGAAAGGATTACGTGAGGCTGGGAAGTCAAGGCTTTAGTAAGCCATGATTGCACCACTGCACTCCAGCCTAGGTGACTGAGTGAGACCCTGTCTCAAAAAACAAAAACAAACAATTAATAAATCCTTTTCCAACTTTGTTGTTTCAAATTCTTTGCTTTCAGCAAAATTGAAAGAAGATCTAATAGACCTATCAAATAATATAAATTATATTAAAATTAATATATTTATTAATTATATTATTTATTTAATAATATACAATTATATAACATATGGTATTATAAAATAATACAAATAATGAATATTATTATATTATTTGACACGTCTATTAGATCTTCTTTCAATTTTACTGAAAGTAAATAATATTTGATGATAGATCACTGTATGGTTTTTGAAATACAACTAAAAAGCTTTCAAAGAATTGAGTGACATTGCTATAATACATTTTTTGGCCTCACCGTCTACTTATTTCTGAGAAAAAGCTTCCTCAGTTCTTCTATTCAAATAAGACAAAAAAATTGGAAGCATATTGTTGCTGAGTCTTCTTTCAATCTAGTAAGAGGGAATAGCTGTCCACTGATGTATAATTTAATTCACAAACAACTACTTTCATTTTATGAAGATCATCTAATGATTACTTAACGTGGATAAATAATCATTTGTTGTTTTTCACTTAATGCATAACCATTAGGTTGTTTGATTAGTTATGCACTAATATTAATTGTAATGACAACTCACTCCAAAAGAAAACATCTAACATTAGGAATTATGGCCTCAGAAAAAAAAACATGTATTGGCAGAGAAGTATGACAAGGCGATAAATCAGACTCACAAGCTTAAACATTGAGTACATTAGGAAAATATTTTGGGAAGAAGTAGAACAGAAAGGCCCTTGATATTTCATCCAGTGGACTGGAAATAAGAGATCAGGGAGAAAGAGAAAAAAATATGTCAAATTTTGAACTGTTAAAGAAGAGGCTGTTCATGTATTTATAAAAAATGGATGACGGTGGCTATAAACCTACTGTTGTATTTGGATTCCATTTGATGCATTTAAAAGAGCAATGTAGCAATTTTACTTAAAAATATTGATGTATACAATATGCCTCAAATTATTTATAATTGTTTAAACTTACAACAAAACTGTAGATATCAACTTAAAATATTTGAGAAGAAGCAGAATTATTTGTTTTCTTTAAGGGGCTAATCTAATTCAATTAACCCAGAACATTATGCTCGACAATTGCAGAGTACACTTAAAAAAAAAAAAAAAAAGCAACAACAACAGCAACAAGTGAACCTAACCTTTTATCAAGAGACACCACGCTCCTTCTTCTGCCGGTCCTGGTGCTGCTTGTGTGCTCGTTTCCTGCGGACCTGGTCCCTCTTTTGTGAAGTGGCAGCTGAGGGGACTCTGGCGCTCGCCACGGCCGACGAAAAGCCCAAGGAAGGAGTCAAGACTGAGAACAATGATCATATTAAGTTGAAGGTGGCGGGGCAGGATGGTTCTGTGGTGCAGTTTAAGATTAAGAGACGGGTGGATCACGAGGTCAGGAGATCGAGACCATCCTGGCTAACACGGTGAAACCCCGTCTCTACTAAAAAATACAAAAAACTAGCCGGGCGAAGTGGCGGGCGCCTGTGGTCCCAGCTACTCGGGAGGCTGAGGCAGGAGAATGGCGTAAACCCGGGAGGCGGAGCTTGCAGTGAGCTGAGATCCGGCCACTGCACTCCAGCCTGGGCGACAGCGCCAGACTCAGTCTCAAAAAAAAAAAAAAAAAAAAAAAAAAAGATTAAGAGGCATACACCACTTAGTAAACTAACGAAAGCCTGTTGTGAACGACAGGGGTTGTCAGAGAGGCGATCAGATTCCGATTTGACAGGCAACCAATCAATGGAACAGACACACCTGCACAGTTGGAAATGGAGGATGAAGATGCAACTGATGTGTTCCAACAGCAAGCGGGAGGTGTCTACTGAAAAGGGAATCTGCTTCTTTACTCCAGAACTCTGTTCTTTAAAGACCAAGATTACATTCTCCATTAGAAAACTGCAATTTGGTTCCACCACATCCTGACTACTACCGTATAGTTTTCTCTATTCTTTCATTTCCCCCTTCCCCATTCCTTTATTGTACATAAAGTAACGGGTGTATGTGCACAAGCATATTGCATTTTTTAAAAACCAAACAGCCAATGGTATGTTTTGATTGACATCAAGTGGAGACGGGATGGGGAAAAATACTGATTCTGTGAAAAATACCCCCTTTCTCCATTAGTGGCATGCTCATTCAGCTCTTATCTTTATATTCCAGTAAGTTATTTTGCTCTCACTGTTTTAACAGAAACACAACATAAAAATTCTTGCATACCTTGTTCAATTGGAGAATTTTAATGTTTTTCATTTATCATTGTAAAACCAAGGACAATTGTATAACTTTTTTGTACGTAGCTTTCACATGTAGGGCAATCTGTCTTTAAGTAGGGATAAATTACTCTAAAACAAAAAGGAATCCTAGATAGTTTTCCCTTCAAGTCAAGCGTCTTGTTGTTTAAATAAACTTCTTGTTTGAAATGAGAAAAAAAAAAAGAGACACCACATGCTGATCATAAAACGAGTCTCAATAAATTTCAAAGGACTAAAATCATACTGCTATGTGAGATAAATTAAGGTAAATTAAGATAAATAAAGTAAGATAAATTAAGATAAATGTGATTTGTGCCCCAAAACTTCATGTGTTGGAAACTAAATCCCCAGTGCAATGTTGTTGAGAGGTGGGGCCTTTCTGAGGTCATTACGTCACAAGGGCTCTGCCTCATGAATGGATTAATGCTGTTATTGAGGAAATGGGTTCATTATTGCAGCAGGAGAAAACCCCTTATAAAAGAATAAGTTTGGCCCCCTTCCCTCTCTCACACGTGCCCTACTGCTGTCCCACCAGGGGATCCAGCAGCAGAAGGCCCTCACCAGGTGACAGCACCTTGATCTTGGACTTGCCAGCCTCCAGAACTGTGAGAAATTAATTTCTGTTTATTGTAAATTTCCCAGGCAGTAGTACTCTGTTATAGCAGCACAAAACAGACTAAGACACATGCTTTGTTCTCTGACCATAAAATTTATCAGGAGATGTCTGAAAAGTCCCCAAATTTGGAAAGTAAGCAACATACTTAATTTAGAAATTACATACATAATTAATATACTTAACACACTTAATGTTGCTTAATAACATACTTAATTTGCTTAATAACATACAAAATTAAACAACATACTTTTAAATAAAGCATGGGTGAAAGAAATCATGGTGAAAACAAGCTAGAGAATAATAAGATAAATTAAGCCAAAAATAAGTAAAAGAAAAGAAATAATACAGAAAAGTGTATAAATCAATTGAATAGAAAATGGACAAGTAACGGGGGTGAAAACAATAAAAACAAAATTTTTTTCTTTTTCTTTTGAAACAGAGTCTTGCTCTGTCACCCAGGCTGGAGTACAGTGGCGCAATCTTGGCTCACTGCAACCTCCACCTCGCAGGTTCAAGCGATTTTCCCACCTCAGCCTCCCGAGTAGCTGGGATTACAAGCACCACTATGCCTGACTAATTTTTGTATTTTTAGTTGAAATGGGGTTTCACCATGTTCCCCAGGCTGGTGTCCAACTCCTGGCCTCAAGCAATCCACCCACCTCAGCCTCCCAAAGTGCTGGGATTACAGGTGTGAGTCACTGCACCTGGACAAAAGTTTGTTCTTTATTTAAACAGAAAACAAGGCTGACAGAAAAAGTTGGTTCTTTGAAAAGATTAATAAAGCTGATAAACACCTAGCAAGACTGATGAAGATAAAAAAGGAGTACAAATGTTCAGTCTTAGGAAGGAAAGAGGGGCCATTTATACACATCATGCAAACACAAAAAGGTTAATCACAGAGGACTATGTGCAGCTTTCTGCCAATACATTTGATAACTTAGATGAAATGAAATTATTTGAAAGATGCAAGTTACTGAAACTTTCACAAGCTGTAGTAGAAAATCCAAATAGTGCCGGCCAACGGGTGCGCCGGGATTTGGGGGATAAAGCGCGGCCCCGCGCACAGTTGCGGCGGGAGAGCGGCGGGAGAGCGGCGGGGCCGAGAGCGTGACTCGCCTGCTCCGCGCTGTTTCCCCCGCGCAGCCATGTCCGAGGAGAAGCCCAAGGAGGGCGTGAAGACAGAGAACGACCACATCAACCTGAAGGTGGCCGGGCAGGACGGCTCCGTGGTGCAATTCAAGATCAAGAGGCACACGCCACTGAGCAAGCTGATGAAGGCTACTGCGAGAGGCAGGGTTTGTCAATGAGACAGATTAGATTCAGGTTTGACGGGCAGCCAATTAATGAAACCGACACTCCAGCACAGCTGGAGATGGAGGACGAGGACACCATCGACGTGTTCCAGCAGCAGACAGGAGGTGCGCCGGAGAGCAGCCTGGCAGGGCATGGTTTCTAGAGGGCCCGTCCCCAGCCCGGGCCGTCCGTCCTTGCATTGATGTTGAATGGTGAGCACGTGACCATGCCGACCACAAAGGCGTCTACGGAAACTCGAGGACATTCACCACAATGATTTTCCTCTCTCTGATGTACTTCAAGTGCAACTCGAAACTATATCTGCAGGGATGAATCTGTAACTTAAATTGGGCCAATCAGAATTGTTATCTTTGTTCAGGTAAAATGAGTTGCAAGGTATTTTGGGTTTTTTTGTGTATTCATTTGTGTTTTTCCCCCCACCTAAAACATTTTTTAACCCCAGAATTATAGCCTGAATGTTCGCTTTTAGTCTGGCTAGGGACCTGACTCCTGAGTTGCTGCCTCTCCCCCGCTCACTCCAGTCACACAGAGAATTGGTGTTTCCCGCAGTGGGGGTGCGGCTCTTGGACAGGTAATGGGGGCAAGGTGGGTAGGGAGGATAGACTGTCACTTGCTGTTATAGGCACAGGTGATTAAAATGCTAAATATTGCAAATGTATGCTTTGTCAGTATATGGAAAAGTTGAAGGGAAAATACTGGAATGCTTCTTCAAAGGTTAAAAAATAACTGGGTCCTTTGGTAATTTGACCCCACGTGCTCTCTGGCCCTCAAGCATGTAATCTCGGGGTCTGAGGCCGAGGACCCACCCCCTGCCATCCCTCCCACCCCACTCCCTGCTCAGTACCTGGCGTCGGTACACAGGCAAGGACTGGCACAACCAAAATTGGCTTTTCTCTTCCTCTTAATATTGAAGAAATTCCCACATTTCTCATTTGGTAATGGTGTTGTGGCCTCAGATTTCTTCCAGTATTTGCTTCTGATGAATAATTATGGTCTATACATAAAAAAGTAAGATTAAGTATTGCTGAATTTGCAGTTACGTTGTCGTGTAAAAGAGCTACTTCCAAGTGTGGTTACAAATGAACCCATGGAATGATGACTTCATGTTCTTCTCGTGGGTTTGTGCCGTGCTGCTTTCCAAATATGTATTGAATTTATGCATTAGTCTGGTGATTTCAGTTCTGTGAAATATTTTGGGATCTATACCAATTAAACATTTTCATAGTTCTGCCTACTGTCGTTCCCTGAGGCTCCATTGCTGCTTGGTGGCCATTCTCTGCCTTTTATAGTCACCTGAACCACCACCCATCATCTCTTGCTTGCTTGAAATCTTGCTGAAATGTTCTCATTTCCTGTTTGCTGTATGGGCTCGGGTGGGATGTTTGTTGGCTCTGTTGTGTTTATTCACCAATTTGTACATTATTTGTTGTCCTTTACTACTGTAAACAGTAAATATAGTTTGGTATTCTGTCAAAAAAAAAAGACAAATAGAAAATCCAAATAGTCCTATATCTGTTAAAGAAATTATAGCTGTAACTTAAAACTTCCCACAAAGAAAACTCCAGGTTCAGATGGCTTTATGGGCAAATATTATCAAATATTGAAAGAAGAAATAAGGCTGGGTGTGGTGGCTGATGCCTATAATCCCAGCACTTTGGGAGGCCAGGGCAGGAGAAGCACTTGAGTCCAGGAGTTCAAGACCAGCTTGGGCAACGTAGTGTGATGCTGCTCTAAAAAAATATGTTTTTAAAAATTAGCCAGACATGATGGCACATGCCTGTAGTCCCACCTACTCAGGAGGATGAAAGAGGAGTACTGCTTGAGCCTGAGAGTTTGAGGCTAGTAAATCTTACACAAACTCTTTGAAAAAACAGAGTAGAGGAATACTCCTCAACTCATTTTGAGACTAGAATTACCCTAATGCCAAAACCCATAGAAGATATTACAAGAAAACCACAAGCCGATATTCTTGAACACAGATACAAAAATTCTAAACAAAATATAAGCCACAGAATTCAGAGATAAATAATAAGAGTAATTGAGCATAACTAAGTAGGGTTTACCCCAGGAATACAAGGTTGGTTTAACATCTGAAAGTCAATCCATGTACTTCTTTACATTAACAGAAGAAAAGAGAAGAATTGTATGATTATGTCAATAGATTCAGTAAAAACATTTGACAAATTCAACAAAAACAAGTCTCTCAGCACATTAGGAAGAGGAGACTATCTTGTCTGATAAAGGATATCTATAAAACATCAACATCAAAACATCAACAGCTAACATCATACTTTGTGATGGGAGAATGAACACTTTCCCCAAGACAGTGCCTTCTCACTCCTATTCAGCATTGCATTAGATTCTTTAGCTGTTGCAAAAGGGAAGATAAATCCAAAGTACACAGGTTAGAAAGAAAGGAGGAAAACTGTTCTATTCACAAATGATGATTGTGTACATATGTAGAAAATCCCAAAGCACCTACAAAAAAACTACTACAAATAAAAAGAGAATTTAACAAGACTGCAGGATAAAAGGTCAATATGCAAAAATAAATGCATTTCTACATGGTAGCCACAAATGGTTGGAAAATAAAATTTTTAAATATTTCACTTAGGAAAAAATGAAATACTTAAAGAATAAATTCAACAAAAGATATGCAGGACTAACACTAAACAGGATAAAACATTCCAGAGATAAATTAAAGAAGATCAAAATAAATGGGTAGGTATTTCACGCTCATTGATTGGAAAACTTACCACTGTGGTAAGTGGAGAGATGATAATTCTCCCCAAACTGTTTCTAAAATATATGTCTTTTTAGATGTGCAGAAGAGGCTGGGCACGGTGGCTCATGCCTGTAATTCCAGTACTTTGGGAGGCCGAGGCAGGTGGATCACCTGAGGTCAGGAGTTCGAGACCAGCCTGACCAACGTGGCAAAACTCTTTCTTGACTGAAAATTAAAAAAAATTAGCCGGGCGTGGTGGCAGGTGCCTGTAATCCCAGCTACTCAGGAGGTTGAGGCAGGAGAATTGCTTGAACCTGGCAGGCAGAGGTTGCAGTGAGCTGAGATCGCACCACTGCACTCCAGCCTGGGGGATAGAGCGAGACTCTACCTACAAAAAAAAAAAAGTGCAGAAGAACCTAGAATAGCAGAAGAAAGAACAAAATTAGAGGTCTTACATCGCCTGATTTTAAGACTTACTATAAAACTAAAGAAGTCAAGACAGTGTGATATTGACATAAGGAGCAACAAACAGGTCAATGGAACTGAGGCCAAAGGAGTAGTTCCAGGGACCAAGAAGCGGCCTTGTTGGCCATCTCAGAGCACACACCACTTGGGGAAGAAACAGTTACCTTCCCAGTCCTTGCTTGAGTTCAGGAGTTCAAGACCAGCTTGGAAAACATGGCAAAGCCCCCTCTCTACAAAAAATACAAAAAATTAGTAGGGCATGGTGGCATGCACCTACAGTCCCAGCTATTTGGGAAGCTAAGGTGGGAGGATCACTTGAGCCTGGGAGGTGGAGGTTGCATTGAGCCAAGATCATGCCACTGCACTCCAGCCTGGGTGACAGAGTGAGACCCTGTCTCCAATAATAATAATAATTTTTTTAAAACCCACTAATCTAATACATACAGAACTGCTGATTGTTAAAAAAACAGTTAAGAAAATGAGCAGGCAAGCTACAGACCTAGAGAAAATTCTTTGCAATTCCTACATCTGACAAAGGGTTGTATGAGGAACATGGAAAATCCATAATAAAAAGACAACCCAATAGATAATGGACAAAAGATGAACAGAAACTTTACAAAGAAATACAAAGAAATGGACCATAAGAATCCTAAAAAAGGAATAAAACATTCCAGAGAGAAATTAAAGAAGATAAAAATAAATGGGGAGGTATTTCACACATAAGGGGTCCATTTCTTTGTATTATTCATCATCAGAGAAATGCAAAAACCATAATGTAATACCATTAACCCCAATTTGACTGGCTAAATTAGAAACAGCAACATCATCAGTTGTTGGTGAAGATGTGGAGGAACTGGAACTCTAACACATTGCTGGCTCCTCAAACTCCAGCATTTTGTTGATTTGTTTGTTTGTTTGTTTGAGACAGAGTCTTGCTCTGTTGCCCAGGCTGGAGTGCAGTGGCATGATCTCAGATCATTGCAACCTCCACCTCCTGATCTCAAGCAATTCTAGTGCCTCAGCCACCTAAGTAGCTGGGATTATAGGCATGCGCCACGACACCCAGCTAATTTTTGTATTTTTAGTAGAGACAGGGTTTCACCATGTTGCCCATTCTGGTCTCAAACTCCTGGCCTCAAGTGATCTGGCTGCCTTGGCCTCCCAAAGTGCCTGGCCTGTTTTTTGGTTTTTTTTTTTGGCATGGTCTCACTCCATTGCCCAGGCTGGAGCACAATGCCATGATCATGAAGCACTGTAACCTTGACCTCCCACCTTACCCTCCCAAGTAGCTGCTTCAGGCACGTACCACCATGTCCAGTTATTTATTTATTTATTTATTTATTTATTTATTTATTTATAGAGACAGGGTTTTGCCATGTTGCCCAGGCTGGTCTTGAACTCCTGGGCTCGAGTCATCCTCCTGCCTTGGCCTCCTGAAGTGTCAGGATTATAGATACGAGCACCATACCTGGCCCACATGTCAGCTTTTGAGTATAAAGGTGACATCTTAACCTTCATCCTTCTTTCTGCTTTATTCTTTAATTTGTTCAGGATTCCAGTGAAAAGAAGAGGTCCTCCAACAATTCTTTCATCTCTGAAATGGTTATAATTGTCCTTTGGGATTATACTGGAAATCAAATGTGGTAATGGCATCCTGAGATTGTAGGCAACCAGTCCCTACCCGAGCTCCCTTCTCATCACTTGTCTCAGACAGCTCGCCGTGGGCTTAGAAAGTTCTCTCCCCACCCGCTTCATGCCCTACGACAGCCAGTCTCTGCCTTTCCCTCTCCCCAGCCATTGCCAGAAGGTCCAGAGTCTCACAGACCGGTGTCACCCCTGCCCAGCCTGTCTATGGTTGCTTCTCTGCCCTGTCCATCGGTCACTGCCCTGCCCTGACAAAAAGTGCAGGTAAGGATTTCAGGGCCTTTATCTTTTCTCTTTAAAAATTACAATAAGGCTGAGTGCAGTGGCTCGTGCCTGTAATCATAGTATTTTGGAAGACTGAGGGTAAAGGATTGCTTGAGACTAGGAGTTCAAGACCGGCCTGGGCAACATAGGGAGACCCTGTCTCTAAAAAAAAAAAAAAAAAAAATTTTTTTTTTCTTTTGAGACCGAGTCTTCTCTTTTTTTGGAGACATTGCACTCCCATGGTGGAGTGCAACGGTGCGATCTTGGCTCACTGCAATCTCCTGGGTTCCAGCGATTCTCATGCCTCTGCTTCCCAAGTAACTGGGACTACAGGTGCACACCACTACACTCAGCTAATTTGTTTGTATTTCTAGTAGAGATGGGGTTTCACCATGTTAGCCAGGTTGGTCTTGATCTCCTGACCTCAAGTGATCTGCCTACCTTGGCCTTTCAAAGTGTTAGGATTATGGGTGTGAGCCACTGCACATGGCTAAAAAAAATTTGTTAAATTTGCACTAATTTTACCAGAATCTCATGCTGTTAAGACACATTAAGATTCTGGAGTTGCCAATTCCTTTTTCCCTTTGGCAAAACCAAAAAACAAATAAAACAAAACAATGGCTGAGCTCCTCATCTAGAAAGCAACCAGCCTTTGTGGTGCCGTAAGTTGGGCTGTTTTTCACAAAGGTGCCAATCAAAGTCTAACTAGGTCATGGGACAAGAGGCCGTTTTTTCCTGAAGTTACCTCTGCTCAGAATAAATGGACTTGAATTTACAATCTTTCCAATTTGACTCCAAGTCAGACGCATGAGGGAGATGACCTTCCTTCTTTTATATATCTATATCCACATCTTGCCATCTTTTCCTGGATTTTTTGCATTATTTAAAGATCAGACTGGCTGGGTGTGGTGGCTTACCCCTGTAATCCCAGCACTTTGGGAGACTGAGGCAGGCGGATCACTTGAGGTCAGGAGTTCGAGATCAGCCTGGCCGACGTGGTGAAACCTCTTCTGTACTAAAAATACAAAAATTAGCTTGCGTGGTGGCACACGCCCATGATCCCAGCTACTCGGGAGGCTGAGGCAGGAGAATCGCTTGAACCCAGAAGGCAGAGGTTGCAGTGAGCTGAGATTGCACCACTGTACTCCAGCCTTGGCACAGAGCCAGACTCCATCTCAAAAAAAAAAAAAAAAAAAAAGAGCAGATCAATAGCCCTAATTTAAGAGGCATCCCTGGTCTCACTCCAGAGGCATGTTGTGTTCATCCTTCCTTGAACTGTGAGTTCATCCCTGAGTCTGCATTTACACCAGAACTCACTCAGGTTTCCTGCCTTTCTCTTCCTTAGACAGTTTTTTGTATTAATGATTTTGGTGCCCACAGGATACTATATTGTCATCATAAAAACACTGCTCCCAGGCTGAACACTGTAGCTCACGCTTGTAATCCCAGCACTTTGGGAGGCCAAGGCGGGTGGATCACCTGAGGTCAGGAGTTCAAGGCCAGCCTGGCCAACATGGCGAAACCCTGCCTCTACTAAAAATACAAAAATTAGCCGGGCGTGGTGGCAGGCGCCTGTAATCCCAGCTACTTGGGAGGCTGAGGCAGGAGCATCGCTTGAACCCAGGAGGTGGAGGTTGCATTGAGCTGAGATTGCACCATTGCACTCCAGCTTGGGTGACAGGAGTGAAACTCCGTCTCAAACATACAAAAACAAAAACAAAAAACACTGTTCCCAATGAGTATTCGCTCTCTGATTGGACTGTATATTAGTTGAGGGCAAAGACCCAACTTTATAATACTTATGAAATCATGCTTTGATATGGTTTGGCTGTGTCCCCACCCAAATCTCACCTTGGAGTGTCAAGAGCAGGGCCAGGTGGAGATAACTGAATCATGAGGGCAGTTTCCCCCATACTGTTCTTGTGGTATGAATAGGTCTTACGAGATCTGATGGTTTTATAAAGTGCAGTTCCCCTGCACATGCTCTTTTACCTGCCACCATGTAAGACGTCCCTTTGCTCTTCCTTCATCTTCTGCCATGATTGTGAAGCCCCCCCAGCCATGTGGAACTGTGAGTCCATTAAGCCTCTTTCCTTTATAAATCACCTAGTCTCAGGTATGTTTGTATTAACATTGTGAGAACAGACTAACACATGCTTTGTCCTGAAAACTGAATTAAATTAAAGGCCATTCTGAATGTAGAATTTCTTGTCATCAAATGACCAACTCAGATCTCCCTCAAGTAGGCCAGGAGATGTTAATGGGGGCTCTGTGTAAAAGATGGCATCATCAATGAAGTTTGGGAAGTTCAAAACAAAATTAAACAGATTTTCTTTTCTTTTTTTTTTTGAGACGGAGTCCAGCTCTGTCGCCAGGCTGGAGTGCAGTGGCCGGATCTCAGCTCACTGCAAGCTCCGCCTCCCGGGTTTACGCCATTCTCCTGCCTCAGCCTCCTGAGTAGCTGGGACTACAGGCGCCCGCCACCTTGCCCGGCTAGTTTTTTGTATTTTTTTAGTAGAGACGGGGTTTCCCTGTGTTAGCCAGGATGGTCTTAATCTCCTGACCTCGTGATCTGCCCGTCTCGGCCTCCCAAAGTGCTGGGATTACAGGCTTGAGCCACCGCACCCGGCCCAGATTTTCTAATTGCATGACTTGTCAGATTGTCTAGCTGCAGTACTCATCAGAGCCTTTAATACAGTACTATGCAGTGTGATTCTGGTAGGGAAAAGGGGAATAGATTCTGTAGTATTTCGCAAATTTTTTTGACCGTGGAACCCTTTCACCTTGGAGCATCTTGTACTACTCACTCCAAACCTTGGAGAAGTGACATTCTAATGTATCCGCCAGGGCTGAGGAGCAACTGGGAATTCACGTAGGACGATACTTCGTCCCAGGAAGATACATTTTGGTATTTAGTAGAAGGGTAGTGCAGGAAGGGGTCAAACCTGCCATTCTACAGCTCTTTTGGTTCTCCAAGCCCATCTTTTAGGACTTAGCATAGCAGAGCCTCTTCACAAGGCGCTCCTTCAAAGCCATCCCCACGAGGAGGACAAGACTGGGGCCTGTGTGCCTGACCTCCTTTGGCACGGCTCAGCCTCAGCTCAGGCTTCCTGAGGTGGCTCAGTTCCTGTGCTCCATGGGCCTACCTCAAGCTGTACCTAGACACAGCCCTGGCTGAGCGCTGGCAGAGCTGCCAGGGCTGTGAGGTGCTCAGAACACAGCCATACATTCACTGGATTCCTGGTCGGCCAGGGATCCCAGCCAGCTGGGCCGACACTTCCTCCACAGGCCTTGCCAATGCGTTTGTTTTTTTTCTTTTTATTTCCCTACAAAGTTAATCGTGAAACCAGAAAGCAGCTCTGTGTTTCATCTCCAGAGAGAGAGAAAAAGACAAAGCCGTTGATCAGAGAAATGGCCACCTCTCCAGGCGCCAGCTCAGGCCTGGGTTATCCATAATACATCTGTATGGAGGCCCTGCTTCCTGCAAAGGTATGCCAGTCCCTGTCTTCCAGGCTAGGAGATGGTGTGATACCAACCTAAGACAAAGAACAAGCACTTACTAGTCCCCGTGAAGTGCTGCATTCCCTGGGGTGATCACAGGCCAGGAGGAATTCAGAGGAGAGAGACAGCGGCATCGGAGCCCTCAGGAAGCTTCCTGCAGAGAGAATTGAGCAGAATCTAGAAGGATCAGTATAATTCCTTAAATATCTGTTTTGGCTATTTTCCCTCCTAATTGTAAAATAACTGCACGATAATTACATAAAACTTAACAATATGAAAAAAAAAATGGCCAGGCGTGGTGGCTCACGCCTGTTATCCCAGCACTTTGGGAGGCTAAGGTGGGTGATCACTTGAGGTCAGGAGTTCAAAACCAGCCTGGTCAACATGTTGAAACCCCATCTCTACTAAAAACACAAAAATTAGTCTGGAGTGGTGGCACACGCCCGTAGTCCCAGCTACTTGGGAGGCTGAGGCAGGAGAATCGCTTGAGTCTGTGGGTGGAGGTTGCAGTCAGCTGAGATCACGCCACTGCACTATAGCCTGGGTGACAGAGTGAGACTCCGTCTCAAAAAAAAAAAAAAAAAAATTGAAGGAAGAAAATAAAGATCATCCCTACTGCAAGTGTTTTTTGTTTTTTGTTTGTTTGTTTGTTTTTAATGCATGTGTGTGCATTTATTCTTTTGTCTTGTTTTGAGACGGAGTCTTGCTCTGTCGCCCAGGTTGGAGTACAGTAGTGCGATCTTGGCTCACTGCAACCTCCACCTCTTAGGTTCAAGCAATTCTCATGCTTCAGCCTCCCCAGTAGCTGGGAGTACAGGCACACGCCACCACACCTGGGTAATTTTTTGTATTTTCAGTGGAGAAGGGGTTTCACCACGTTGGCCAGGCTGGTCTTGAACTCCTGATCTCAGGTGATCCCCTGGCCTTGGCCTCCCAAAGTGCTGGGATTATAGACATGAGCCATCATGCCTGGCTGCACTTTTTAATCAAAAAACAGATGAGTCTGTGAATATCTGTGTACATTCATACCAGTGGTTTTCAAGCTTAGATGTTCATTCCAATCACCTCAAATGTTTGTGACAAATATTGACGTCCAGATCCCAGACAAGTTGGGTAAGAATTTTACAGGTTGGGTCCTAGGCATTGGTGGTTTTTGTTTTTTGTTTTATCTGTTTTTGCTTGAGATAGGGTCTTGCTCCATTGCCCAGGCTGGAGTGCAGTGGCATAAACAACTCCCTGTTGCCTCAACCTCCTGGGCTCAAGTGATCTTCCTGCCTCAGCCTCCTCAGTAGCTGAGACTACAGGTGCATGTGACCATTCACAGTTTTTTTTTTGTTTTTTTATTTTGAGACAGAGTCTGGCTCTGTCACCCAGGCTGAAGTGAAGTGCAGTGGCACAATCTCAGCTCACTGCAAGCTCCGCCTCCCAGGTTCACGCCATTCTCCTGCCTCAGCCTCCTGAGTAGCTGGGACTACAGGCGCTCGCCGCTATGCCCGCTAATATTTTGTATTTTTTTTAGTAGAGACGGGGTTTCACTGTGTTAGCCAGGATGGTCTCAATCTCCTGACTTCGTGATCCGCCCGCCTTGGCCGGCAGCATGAGCCACCGCGCCAGGCCTTTTTCTCTTTTTCTTTTCTTTTTTTTTTGAGACAGGTTCTGGCTCTATCACCCAGACTGGAGTGCCATGGTGAAATCACAGCTCACTGCAACCTCTGCCCCACAGACTCAAGTGATCCTCTGCTCCGCCTCCCAAGTAGCTGGGACTACAGGTGTACACCACCACGCCCAGCTAGTTTTTGTGTTTTCTGTAGAGATGTGGTCTCACTTGGTTACCCAGGCTGGTCTTGAACTCCTGTGTGTGAGCGATCTGCCCTCCTCAGCCTCCCAAAGTGCTGGGATTACAGGTGTGAGCCACTGTGCCCGGCTAATTTTTAAATTTTTTGTAGATAACAGGAGGGAGAGAAGGGTGGTCTCACTGTGATGCCCAGGTTGGTTTTGGATTCCTGGGCTCAAGTGATCCTCCTGCTTCAGCTTCCTGTGAGCCACTGCATCTGGCCAGTCCTCATATCCTAGAGCTGTGAGCCGTTAGGGTGGGCTTCTCACCCTCGAGTGTCATCCTCAGGAGCGGGGCTCTGGCCCACTGGGCCCAGATGCTCTTTAGGTCCCTGACGGGTCTACATCCCAGCAATGGAGATGAGGACAGTGGTGGACCAATAGAGCTGGGCACCAGAGCACCACTCTCAGGCCTGGGGCAGCTCCGAAAATCGGCAGTGATTCAGGTTCTTGGGTCAAAAGGCCAGAAGCTGCTGAGCAGTGGGGAAGTATGGGCGTCGCAGCCAGACACGCAGGCCACCAGGGCACAGGCCGCCATGTTGGCAAAGCAGGCCTCAGAGGTGAAGGTTAGATAGAGGAGGCTGGGTCCTCTGCTGTGGTTACAACGTGGGCTGCAGGGCAAAGACTTTCACTGCATTTCTCTGGGGAGAGAGAAGCCCCAGGCGACTCCCAGTTCACAGTCTCAAGCCTGAGGTGTCGGACTGTCAGTAGTCTTAGTGATGAGCTCCTTCCGGTTCCATGGGCAAGCATCCCAGTGAGTCCTGGCGGAGACCTGCCCAAGGTCCTCACCCCTGGCTGAAGTCACCCCTCCATCCCTCCTCCTCCTCCTCAACCCTCCTTACCCTCTCCCTCCCCCAAAGGCTGAGGCTGTTTTTTGTCACTCAAAGCGTAAAAGAATCAATGATATTTTAATGCCCTTTCCCCAAGACCTGTCTCCATGATTCTTTTTCAGGACAATTAAATCCTATCCATTCCAGGTGATCTTCCAGGACAATGGAGCCACCTAACTCTCCCTTTTCATGACTAGCTTACTCTCCTCCACCCTACTTTTATTTATTTATTTTTGAGATGGAGTCTCACTCTGTTGCCCAGATTGGAGTGCAGTGGTGTAATCTTGGCTCACTGCCACCTTTGCCGCCTGGGTTCAAGCAATTCTTCTGCCTCGGCCTCCCAAGTAGCTGGGATTACAGGTTCGCACCACCACACCCAGCTAATTTTTGTGTTTTTAGTAGAGACAGGGTTTCACCATGTTGGCCAGGCAGGTCTCGAACTCCTGACCTCAGGCGATCCACCTGTCTCAGCCCCCCAAAGTGCTGGGATTATAGGCTGGGATATATATATTTATATATATAAATGTATATTTTGTAACTTTTTTTTTGAGATACAATCAACGTACCATGTAATTCACCCATTTAAAGCGTGTACCATTCGGCCAGTCGTGGTGGCTCACCCCTGTAATCCCAGCACTGAAGGAGGCTGAGGCAGGTGGATTGCCTGAGGTCAGGAGTTCAAAACCAGCCTGGCCAACATGGTGAAACTCCATAACTACAAAAATACAAAACTTAGCCAGGCACGGTGGCATGTGCCTGTATTCCAAGGATTATTATTTTTTCTCAAAAAATAAATAAATAAGTGTACCATTCAATGGTTTTTAGTATATTCACAAAATTGTGCAACCATCACCACGATCGATTTTACAACATTTTTATCACCCCAAAAAGAAACCCCATGCAAATTAACACTCACTCCCCATATTTCCTAACCTCAAAGCCTTGGACAATCACTTAATCTTTGGTCTGTCTCTGGGGATTGGCCTATTCTAGACATTTCATGTAAATAGAATCCTGAAACCTGTAGCCTTTTGTGACTGGTTTCTTTCAATCAGCATAATGTTGTCGAGGCACATCTAGTTGTAGCATGCATCCATACCTCATCCCCCCCCTTTTTTTTTTTTTTTTTTTGAGATGAAGCTTTGCTCTTGTCACCCAGGCTGAAGTTCAATGGCACAATCTTGGCTCACCGAAACCTCCGCCTCCTGGATTTAAGCAATTCTCCTGCCTCAGCCTCCTGAGTAGCTGGGACTACAGGCGCCCGCCACCACGCCCAGCTAATTTTTGTATTTTTGGTAGAGACAGGGTTTCACCATGTTGACCAGGCTGGTCTTGAACTCCTGACCTCAGGTGATCCACTTGCCTCAGCCTCCCAAGTGCTGGGATTATAGGTGTGAGCCACCGCGCCCAGCGTCCTCATCCCTTTTTATGGCTGAACAATACTCCATTGTACGGATATACCACATGTTTATCCATTCATCAGGTGACGGACTTTGGGTTGTTTCTGTCCTTTGTCGATCATGGATAATGCTGATGTGCACATTTGTGTACAAGTATTTGTGTGGACCTATGTTTTCACATCTACAGTAGATATTTTCATTTCTAGAGTACATATCTACAAGTGGAATTCCTGGGTCATGTGTAACTCTATTTACTATTTTGAGGAACTCTCACATTATATTTATTTATTTATTTATTTTAGATGGAATCTCCCACTGTCGCCCAGGCTGGAGTGCAGTGGCAGGATCTTGGCTCGCTGCAACCTCCACCTCCCGGGTTCAAGCGATTCTCCGGCCTCAGCCTCCCGAGTAACTGGGATTACAGGCATGTGCCACGACACCCGGCTAATTTTTGTATTATCAGTAGAGACAGGGTTTTGCCCTGTTGGCCAGGCTGGTCTCGAACTCCTGACCTCAGGTGATGCGCCCACCATGGCCTCCCAAAGTGCAGGAATTACAGGCATAAGCCACCGCACCTGGCTTCACATCGTATTTAAAATGTTCATTAATTCACCCATCTCCTTCAGTGCTGTGGTATCTCTTTGAGGGGATGTTGCCATCTTGTTCATACCTAATATGGTGCTGGTACAGACCAGATGCTTCATAAATGTTTGCTGAATTCATCAACCAAAGTGCTCTGGTATGAAAGCATTGAAAGAAAACATTGATGAGCTCATTTCAATGGGCTAGTCATAAGAAAGCACACATCCAGGAACCTGAAATTTGCAAGTTTATGTATCATCGGGCTTAAGGTCTTTCTCAAGCAGAAGAGTGAAATTTGGGGTGCTCTGTGAAGAACTGACTTAGATAACCAAGATGATGTTACCGTTCTCCCTGGTCTGGTTAAACTTTAGAAGGCTTCTTCCCAACTGTAGGCCCCTGACCTCCCTTTTCTTGTCACAATCACTTTAGAAAACTCGGAATTGTAGCCAGGCATGGTGGCTCATGTGGGTAGTCTCAGCACTTCGGGAGGTTGAGACAAGGAGGATTGCATGAGCGCAGAAGTTTGAGACCAGCCTGGGCAACATAGCAAGACCTTGCCTCTTACTAAAAATAGTAATTTTTAAAAAATTAGCCGGGCGTGATGGCATGCACCTGTTGTCCCAGCTACCCGGGAGACTGAGGTGGGGGGATCCCCTGAGCCCAGAAGTTCGAGGCTGCAGTGAGACCTGATTGCGCCACCACACTCCAGCCTGGGGGACAGAGTGAAACTCTGTCTAAAATAAAATAAAATGAAAATAAAGAAAAATGAAAATTAAAAAGAAAGAAACTTGCAATTGCAAATTCTTTCTCTGACCTTTTGAAATATACACAACATCTTTCAGCTTTACAACCCAGTAAACGTCTTTCTTAAGGACCAACCTAAGGATAATTTTTTTTTTTTTTTTTTGAGACAGGGTCTCATTCTGTCACCCAGGTTGGAGTGCAGTGGTGTGATCACAGCTCACTGCAGCCTCAACCTCCTTGAGGAGGAGTGATCCTCCCACTTCTGCCTCCTGAGGAGCTGGGACTACAGGCATGTGTCACCATACCCTGCTAATTTTTTGATATTTTGTAGAGACAAGCTCTCCCTATGTTGCCCAGGCTGGCCTTGAACTCCTGGGCTCAAGCAATCCTGCTGCCTCGGCCTCCCAAAGTGATAGGATTACAGGCATGCACCACCACAGGTGGCTGGGGTCATTTTTTGAAAAGCAAACATCGAAGGAGGTAGCACCCTATCTCCTGATCTCTGTGGAAAGGTAGGGGCATAAATTCAGTGGACACCTTACTCTGAGCTGTGAAGACCAATTAGCAAACATAGTGGCCTATGATTACCTACCCCTGCAGCTCTTTAAACCACTCCAGCTCCTTGGTTCAGCAGAATCGAGCCCAGGTTCTCTCCTCTATTGCACAACTCTTTTATTATTATTATTTTTAAAATAGAGACAGGGTCTCACTATGTTGCCCAGGCTGGTCTCGAACTCCTGGGCTCAAGCAATCCTCCTGCCTCGGCCTCCCTAAGTGCTGGGATTACAAGCGTGAGCCACCATGCCTGGCTGAGTGCACAAGTCTTGAATGAAGCCTTTTTTGCCTGTTTAACTTTGTTGAGTGTTGATGATGGCATTGACTCAATACACCACTTGGTCTACCAGGAACTGAGGGCATAACTCATGTAAAGTTGAAATGACTCTTGGGGAGAGGTGTTCATGTAAATAAGGTCGCAGAGGATGCCACGGCCCACTTATAAATGTTAACTTGAAACAAACATTCAAAAGCCCATTAATATACCTCATATTATGAATATATAGTTGGCTGGGCATGGGAGCTCTTGCCTGTAATTTCAGCACTGTGAGAGGCTGAGGTAGGAGGAATGCTTGAGCCCAGGAGTTTGAGACCAGCCTAGGCAACATAGGGAGACCCTGTCTCTACAAAAAATTTAAAAATTAACCAGGTGTAGGCCAGGCACAGTGGCTCACGCCTGGAATCCCAGCACTTTGGGAGGCCAAGGTGGATGGATCACCTGAGGTCAGGAGTTCAAGACCAGCCTGACCAACACGGAGAAACCCCATCTCTATTAAAAATACAAAATTAGCTGGGCATGGTGGTGCATGCCTGTAATCCCCGCTACTCAGGAGGCTGAGGCAGGAGAATTGCTTTAACCCGGGAGACGAACGTTGCAGTGAGCCGAGATTGTGCCATTGCACTCCAGCCTGGGCAACAAGAGTGAAACTCTGTCTCAAAAAAAAAAAAAAAAAAAAAAATTAGCCAGGTGTGGTGGCACCTGTAGTCCCAGCTACTCCCGAGGCTGAGCAGGAAAGGATCACCCGAGGCTGGGGAGGTGAAGGCTACAGTGAGCTATGATTGCAACACTGCACTCCAGCCTGGGCAGCAAAGCAAGACCCTGTCTCCAATAAATAAATAAATAAATAAATAAATAAATAAATAAATAATATATTGTGTTATTTCATTTCACTTCATTCTCAGAGGACTAATGATGTCCCTGAGAGTCCCCCATTTGGTAGGGATGAAGTAAGGATTGTACCAAAGGGCAAATTGTGACCTTGGAACCAGGGGACTGTCAGAACTCAGCCTCCAGGAGCCTCGTGGAGAATACAGATGAACATCCTTCCTCAGGTCTCAGGAGCAATAAGAAGGAAATGCTGTAGATATGATGTGAACGCTTGTGTGTTGGGCAAGAGAGTGACGGTTTAAAAAAAAAATTTTAACTCCTTTGACATCCCTCGGAGCGGACTGTGTTGACACAGATGAGTGGGGAAAGTGAGAGTCCCGTGAGTCAGGACCACATTTCTGAATTTTTTTCTGGTTCCTTATTTCTCTGTGAAAGACCCAGTTCTCTAGTGCTGAGCCAGAGCATCCTGGAGCATCCAGATAGCATTTCTCCTCTCGGGCCACAGAAATAGGATCTGTCTCCATGACAATGGTGTCTAGAAGTCCCCCCCATGAGATTAAGTCTGACAGGAGCTGTCCACTTAGCAAATACCAGGTCTTCATCCAGACTGAATCAGCGTCACGAGCCGTGTGTCCTGCTCCCAGCTTGACCAATGACTTCCTTGGGTCTATAGGGAAACTTGTAAACTCGCTGGCATATCACCATTGCCCCCCACGTGCCACACAAGGAGGCCATAAAACATTTGTCTCCCCCCCATCACAACTAGGATATAGAATGTGCTAGCTGAGAGGACTTGGCCTCTTGGCCTTGCTGTCTTTAAAGGGCTCTGGGACGCGTGGCCCCAGGGGTTTGTGTTTGGCTTGGCAGTGAGCATCAGCTGGGAGCAGCGCATCAGGTTAGCTGTTCTCTGGTCACTGTCAGCATGACCCACGTCTGTGTGTCGCCCTGATGGGTGTTCCAGTCATTATGGGCCCTCCTTGCCTGACATTTGGATCAAAACTCCCCCATTGATCCCCTCTTCCTCCTCATCCCCACCCATGCTTCAACCCTGAGGACCAGGGCCCTAACGTCCCTGGAGTAGGTGCCAGGACCTCCTTGACACAGCCCTTGGTCTCTGGAACCCTGACTATTAGGATGAGCCTTCCCAGCAGCAGATCCCCAGACACGGACATTGGAAAGGCCACTCCAAATCCGTCTCAGCCAGGGCCCTAACTACAAGCTCTGCTTCTGGAGACGTTTGCCAGGTGCCAAAAACATCTCTGGTGCTTCATCCAGGAGCAGCCAATAGAGAGGGCAGCCCGGCCCCCTCCTCCTCTCCCCCAGTGGCATCCCAGCCTCCTGCCTCTCTCTCTCTCTTCCCTCCCCAGTCCTCCCTCTCGCCTGGGCTGCCTGCCTCAGAAGTGAGGACCTGGGAGGGTGCAGGACGCCTGGTCTGCCCTGTGGGTCCTGGACGGAGCCCCCACCTCTGCAAAGATGACTTGGAGACAGGCCCTCCTGCTGTCTTGCTTCTGCGCCGTGGTGCTTCTGTCTAGTGAGTACGGGAGGGTCAAGGTGGAGGGTGTTAGTTACATGGTAAGGGAGACTTGCCAGGCACAGGTAAGGCTGCTCAGGAGATGCAGGTAAAAAGGGGTATGCTTATTGTTAAGCGGTGTGTGTGTGTGGGTGTGTGTGTGTGTGTGTGTGTGTAGAACACAATGTAATACAGAAAAAAAAAAAAAAAGTAAAGAAAGAAACAAAATAGAAAGAAAACTCAAGCTAACTTGCTTGGTGGGTTCCTGGGGAGACTGGCTCTGCAGCTGGTATGTGAGACAGCACGGGGCCCCTGCCAAGGCCTGACAGGACGCTTAGCCTGGAAAGCAGGATGGGGGCTCAACTCAGGGTCTGGGCTCCCCTCTGACACTGCAGACTCACTCTGTGCCCTTGTCCTGCAGTACTGAGAGAGGGAACCGGTGCATCTGTGGGCACCGCACAGGCGGCAGAAGAAGAGGCGAGTGAAGGTGAGTGCAGGGGCCACCCACGGGGCAGGGCAAGTGCAGCCAGTGAAGCAGCAGCCTGGGCATCCCCATGCTGCTGGTAACAGGCCTCTCCTGGGTTTCAGATGCAAAACAGAAGATTTTCATGCAGGAATCAGATGCCTCGAATTTCCTCAAGAGGCGCGGCAAGCGGTCCCCCAAGTCCCGAGATGAGGTCAATGGTAAGGATGCTGGAGGGATCCCCCCATCACCACCTCTGCTTGCATGTCCCGGCTCCTCCTCTCCCAGTCAGCCAGGCGGTAGGATGCAAGGAGATACCAAGGGCTCACCCCAGGTCCTTGGGTTTCAAAGGGACTGCAGCTGTAAATGAGAAATTACACCCTATTTCCTGACTGTAGGTCGTACATTGGATTGAATACTTTGTCAGGGTAAGGAGGCCCCACCTCTGCAAAGATACCTGGAGACAGGTCCTCTTGTCCCGCTTCTTGGCTATGTTAGATTACTATCTTAAATGCACCTAACAGGGATAAAATGCATTTGATTTCAGAAAGGTGTAGGGAGGGAAATCTATGTTCCGGTCTGGAGGAGCTCCACACATCAGTGTGGGCTTTGCGAGTACTGGCACAGCACACCTTCTGTGTAAAAGCAACAGCTTCGCACAACGGGAAGGCACAGGACACTGGGTGCTGAGAAATGTGAGTTTGGGGACAGCTGTGCTGCTAAGTGGCCTTGGCTACTTCCTCCCTCTGGTCCTAATTTCCTTATTTACAAGGCTCTGAAAGAGCTGTGTTCAACCGGCAGTTTTTTTTTACGTTTTCATTTTCAATGCACTGGGGTGAGCCTGTCTGCACAGTCTGCTGTAGGGCCTGTGGAGTCCCGGCTTCAGGGTCCTCATGCCTTTGACCTGTCAACCCCTGAGGGCATTTGAGTTTCTCCTCCTGAATCTGCTTCTTCCAAGACGCTGAGCTCAGACCCTACCGCCCAAGTCTCTGGCTTGAGTCTTTCCTCCTCGTGCCCGTGCGTGAATGAACTCTTTGTATTCTTCAGGGCACTCAGCAAGGTGATTTGCTTGGTAAAAATAACAGGACTATTTTCAAATGATGGGAAGAACAGAGATAGAAATGCTTGGAGATGAAATTTCTTTAAAAAAAAAAAAATTCTGATAAGCATAACAATGCTAGGAAAACCTCCAGGCCTCATACAACTTGATATTTAAAAGTTGGTCAATGTCAAGAAGCACTGAAAGGTTGGGAGGGAAGCTGGACTGTTCTTGATCAAAATTGAAAAAGCAATCTTCTGACAGACTTCCAGGAGAAATGCACAATTTTAGGCCAGGCAAATAGCTTCTGTCCTCTTTTTTTTTTTTTTTTTTTGAGCTGGAGTCTCACTGTCACCCAGGCCGGAGTGCAATGGCAGGATCTTGGCTCATTGCAACCTCCACCTCCCAGGTCGGGTAATACTTCTGCCTCAGCCTCCCATGTAGCTGGGATTACAGGCGCTTGCCACCATGCCTGGCTAATTTTGGTCTAGAACTCCTGACCTCAGGTGACCCACCTGCTTCGGCCTCCTAAAGTGCTGAGATTACAGGCATGAGCCACCGCGCACAGCCTCTTCTGTCCCCTTAAGCTGACTCCAAACAATGAGTACACCATTTAACCTGAAGCTCCTCACCTGGGACAGAAGCTCGGTGTGTCTATTAGTCGTGGGAGGTGCAGGACAGCTTGGTGAACACCCAGATGTGTGAACGCATCTGTTGTCACCCGGTCAACTCCTGTGGATGGCAGGAGGGCAGTGCCCAGCGATCCCTCAGGTTGGATAAAGGGCAGGTCACAGACACTTCAATCAACTTGAATTTGGAACCAGGAGACAGGCATCTGACATCTCTACGCCTCTGGGATAAATGGTGAAAAGAGAGTGTGATGAATGCATGTTCTTGAGAAGGAACGTACACAATGCACAGAATGACGCATAATATAAAATTACTATCTTGTCCTGAGGATTAAATTGTTACTATTCATAACCTCAAAGCTCCAGTTTGTGGCACCTCTGAAAAGGCCATTTGGGAATATTATTTCCTGTCCTGAGTACACAGGGGACAGAGAATGTTTCTTTAGGAATTGGCAGTGACTTACTAAGTACCCGCTTCCTAAACCCTAAGCCCCTGCACCTCCCACAACGGCTTTCTGGCACTTGGAGCAACATCAGGACCCACAGTGGGTGGGAAGAGGGAAGCTGAGCCGGCAGTGGCGTGTAGGAGCCTGGTGTCCTAGCTCTCCCCCAACCTGCTGTGTGACCTCTGTTAGGTCATGCATGTCTCTGAGCCTGAATCTCCTCTGAGAAATGTGTGGATGCCGAGTGAGAGGTGGGGCACGGGTATGGATGGGATAACCAACCCCTCCTGACAGACTCAAGTTTCTTGCAACTAAGTAGGTAACGGCAGACGTTTGGGAAGCAACATTCCAGACGTCTGGAATCTGCACTAAGCCCAGTTCACAGTTAACTTGATTTTTAATCTGAGTTAACCTAAATAATAAAAAAGTAACAGAAATAACTAGTATTTATATAATTTATTAACGTAAGCATCTTACTTCCAAGAAGGATTTGAGATGGTTTCTGTTTGTTTATTTATTTATTTTGAGACAGAGTCTTGCTCTGTCGCCCAGGCTGGAGTGCAGTGGTGCGATCTCAACCTCCACTTCCCCGGTTCAAGCAATTCTCCTGCCTCAGCCTCCCAAGTAGCTGGGATTATAGGTGCCCGCCACCACACCCGGCTAATTTTTGTATTTTTAGTAGAGACGGGGTTTCGCCATGTTGGCCAGGCTGGCCTTGAACTCCTGACCTCAAGCGATCCGCCTGCCTTGGCCTAAGTGCTGTGATTACAGGCATGAGCCACCGCACCTGGCCTGAGATGGCTTCCAATATTATCATTTTGCAAAGACTTTTCGTTGCTTCTCCCAGCACCTCTGTAATGTGGGTTGGGGGATAGGGAACCATGACTTTCCCCTTTCTCTGCTTCCTTCATCATCCCCCAGCCTCCTGTTGCACATCAGAGTTGATGGGGCAAAAAACCAGTACCTCCGTCTCCCTCATTTGATGTGAGGGGAATCCCACTGTAAGACTGTGAGGCGTGCTGAGGGACCGGTTCTTCTTGCCCTAGACGTGGCCTCCCTGGCTTCTTGGGTTTCTCCAGTTGAAGCTCGTGTTGGGGGAAATACCTTGAAAGGAGAGACCTTTACATCGTTTCCTCCAGACAACCGGGGATTTTTATTCCAACAGCTGTAATGCTTGGTAAAACTTGTCTTATATCTTTCTCCTTATTGAACTATAGGTCTCTTAAGCAGAGGGAAGGATTTTGTTTATTTATTTTTTGAGGCAGGGTCTCGCTCTGTTGCCTGGGGTGGAGTGCAGCAGCGCGATCATATCTCACTGCAGCCCTGAACTCCTGGCCTCCAGCAACCCTCCTGCTTTAGCCTCCTGCTTTAGCCTCCCTAGTAGCTAAGCTCATAGGCGTGAGCCACCATACTTGGCTGGAGGGATGGAATCTTTCTTACTTGGCTTTTTAATTCCAGTGCTTAGCCTACATCCTGGCCGTGATAAGTGTTTGAAAATGTTGCATGGCTGTGAGATGAAGTTGGATTATTCCTTTATGGAATTCATTTCTCAGCATGGGATTTCTGGTTTCCCAGTGGCCTGGTATACTTGGATACACCACCAACTTTATCAGCAGAGCTAAATCATTTTACTCTTTGGGGCCTCTGTCTTCTCACCTGCAAATGAGGCAGCTGGATGCGACAATCACCTTCAAATTTTAAAGTCTATGTCAGGAGTAAATAATTTCAGGGAAGTCTCCAACCACAATCCCCCACAAACCACTCACCCCTCAACCAGATGTGACTTCTCAGATGAACTGTGTTCCCCTAAGTGTGTGCCCCTAAATGTCCTCATTCCTGGGGGGCAACTCTTGCTTCTTTTGCTTTCACAGCGGAAAACAGGCAGAAGCTTCGGGCTGATGAGTTGCGGAGAGAATATTACGAGGAACAAAGGAATGAATTTGAGAACTTTGTGGAGGAACAAAACGATGGTAAGAGCTCTTCAGTCAGTGTCTTCAGGGAGGTGGAGCTTTGGGGAGAAATCACATGGTTTGTTTTCTCTTCTTCTACCCAACTTGTGTGTGTGTGTGTGTGTGTGTGTGTGTGTGTGTTTTTGAGACAGAGTCTTGTTCTGTTGCCCAGGTTGGAATGCAGTGGCGCAATCTTGGCTCACTGCAACCTCCACCTCCCAAGTTCAAGCGATTCTCCTGCCTCAGCCTCCAGAGTAGCTGGGATTACAGACGCCCCCAGCTAATTTTTGTATATTTAGTAAAGACAGGGTTTCTCCATGTTGGCCAGGCTGGTATTGAACTTTTCATTGGAGGAGGGAGAAAAGGGAAGGTCTACTTTCAATTCATATCCACAAGAGCCTTGAAAAAAAGGGAGGGCCAGGCGCAGTGGCTCGTGCCTGTTATCCCAGCACTTTGGGAGGCCGAGGCGGGTGGATCACCTGAGGTCAGGAGTTTGAGACCAGCCTGGCCAACATGGCGAAACCCCATCTCTACTAAAAATACAAAAATTAGCTGGGCGTGCTGGCGCACGCCTGTAATCCCAGCTACTCCACAGACTGAGGCAGGAGAATCACTTGAATTCGGGGGCAGAGGTTGCAGTGAGCCAAGATTGCGCCACTTCACCGCAGCCTGGGCAACAAGAGCGAAACTCCATCTCAAAAAAAAAAGAAGGGAGAAAAATGGCTACACAGAACTTGAGAAGGTGTGGAAGGGGACAGAATACCCTTATTCCCATTGGCTTGGGGACTGTGGGGATGCGGCAACTGTTTGCTGACTGCGTGGATATAAAACTCCTTTCCCTCCCTCCTCCTACTTGGGCATCACCGTGCCGGTCTGTGTTCTCCGTCTAAGCACGAGAACTTAGGCTTAAGTTCCTTGGTAGGATCATATTGGGCAGATTCCAAACTCACTCACAGGTGCCTTATATCCACGTCAATGTCCTGGCTCCAGGTCCTTCTCCATCCTGGAAAATCAAGACCTTTATTGACCTATTCAATGTACTCAGCCTCTTTACTTCCTGGCAGAAGCAAACCAGGAAAACTGAACTCAGAAAACACCTTGCCTTCTACCCTCTCACCCCAGCCCCAGCATCGACATCTACAGCCCATCTTCAGGCTCCAACTCATCCAAAAACATCAGATCCCTGAAAATTTCTGTATGGTTTTCTTGTGGCTTTATGCTTCTCCTATTTATATCCTCTTCGCTAAGCCTTGGTCTTTTGCTTACTAGCAAAAAATAAAGAGTAGGAAAGGCCCAGGGAGGCCAAGAGTTTTCGGGGGCTGAGGCGGGCGGATCACTTGAGGTCAGGAGTTTGAGACTACCCTGGCCAACATGGTGAAACCCCGTCTCTACTAAAAATACAAAAAAATTAGCCAGGCGTGGTGGCGCACACCTGCAGTCTGAGCTACTCAGGAGGCTGAGGCAGGCGAATTGCTTGAAACTTGGAGGCGGAGATTGCAGTAAGCTGAGATCACACCACTGCACTCCAGCCTGGGCAACAGAGCCAGACTCTGTCTCAAAGAAAAAAAAAGGCCCAGAGAGACCAGTATCTTTGGCCAGGCAATCTGCACACTTCATTCCTGCCCTCAACCCCTCAGTAGACAGGGTTCCTCTCTGCTCTCAGAAAGTGCTGGCTGCACCAGGGCTCTGTGGAGGATGGTGCAGCTGGGGACACGGGTAGAGGATGCCCTGCCTTTGAGCCACAGCCTCCCACGGGGTGGAATTTAATTTTGCTGTCTATGAAGTACCCTCAAGGGTCACCCACACCAAACATCCTTAAGACCATTTAATGGGGATCAGACCAGTATACTAGAGAATATGTGTATGTGTGTGTATTTCTTTTCCTTTTTTTTTGGGGGGTGGGGGGACGGAGTCTTGTTCTGTCGCCCAGGCTGGAGTACAGTGGCATGATCTCAGCTCACCACAAACTCCACTTCCGAGTTCAAGAGATTCTCCTGTCTCAGCCTCCCGAGTAGCTGGGATTACAGGTGTGCACCACTACGCCCAGCTAATTTTTTGTATTTTGGGTAGAGACAGGGATTTACCATGTTGGCCAGGCTGGTCACGAACTCCTGACCTCAAGTAATCTGCCCATGTCAGTCTCCCAAAGTGCTGGGATTATAGGCGTGGGCCACTGCACCTAGCCCTGTTTGTTTATTTATTTATTTGTTTATTTGGTCTTTCTCCAAATTTCAAGATTGTAATACTCCTGAGGAAAATCACCTGGTACTTCCTGGGTGCACGTGAACTTGGACATGAGGCCCCAGTTTAGGTCGCCTTTGTTGGAGGGAGTCAGCTCTTTCAGTTCTCCTGGCTGTTGGCTCTGATGGACTGGGGAGGCAGCACCCTCGGAAGGCATCTCCTAGTGAAAAGGAAATCACCCCGGGTCAAGTGCTACAGGCTGTGCCCATTGCCCTGCAGGTGGCACCTGGCTGAGCCCTGCAAACAGGTGTCGGGCTTGGATCCTGGCAAATCAAACTTCCTTAGGAACGTACCGGGAAAACTTCAGGCTGTGGCAGCTTGGAAGCACACGCTTCTGCTAGAGATGTGTTTATCTTGGTGGGCAGCTGGGGGAGAAGCATTTAAAAGTTGAGAATGTGGCCTTCAAAATTCCTTCAGTGTGATTTGGACTTATACTATTAAAATAGTATTCTATTTTGAGCAGTTTTAAATGTTTTAGGTCCAAAACTGTAGCATGGAGATGGAAAAACATTCACCGTTTTCCCTTTCGTGATGAATTCGGGATGCAGCGTTGGGCGCCTGCAGGTCCTCTTACAGGAGGAGGAGACAGGAGGCCCTAGGTCTTGCCCACACAGATGGAGAAAACACAGGTCTTTGGGGAATGCAGTTCCAGAAGCTGTTGTCCTTGAGCCCTTGCTCTGCCGGGCACTGTAAGGGGCCACCTAATCCTCACAACCTGCCTCTGAGACAGGTCTTACAATTTCCAGCTCATGGTTTCAAAAACTGAGGCTCAGGTTGGGCACCGTGGCTCACACCTGTAATCCCAGCACTTTGGGAGGCTAAAGTGGGAGCATCACTTGAAGCCAGGCGTTCAAGACCAGTTTGGGCAACTAAGCGAGGCCCTGTCTCTACAAAAGAAAAAAAAAATTCAATTAAAAAACATAAGGCGGGCATAGTGGCATGTGCCTGTAGGCCCAGCTACTCTGGAGGCTGAGGCAGGAGGATGGCTTTAACCCAGGAGCTCGAGACCAGCCTGAGCAACATAGAGAGACGCGGTCTTACCAAAAATGAGAAAATTAGCTGGGCTGCTGGCATCTGCCAGTAGTCCCAGCTACTTGGGTGGTTGAGAGAGGATCGCTTGATCCTGGGGAGTTCAAGGCTAGAGTGACTATGATCATGCCACTGCACTCCAGCCTGGGCAACACAGCAAGACCCTGTCTCAAAAACAAACAAACAAACAAACAAACCCACATCAAAAATAAAAAAACTGAGGCTTAGAAAGGATACATGAATACCCAAAGAGACGTAGGTAGTAGATAGCCCTAGCATTAGAACCCCAAGGCTTATTTGCCAGCAAAGCTCCTGTTCTTGTAAATCAACGATGAGCAAATGCACAGAAGTCTTGGAGGGCTTCTTTGATCCACAAATTGGCCCCTGGATGGAGTGAGTGAGAAAGATAAAGCAGAGTAGCCCTCAGGGGGTCTCCCCAGAGCTCCATCAAGGCAGGGGTCACAAGGTGGAGCAGGCCTGGCCTCCTGAGGATGAGTTTTGGAAAAGGTGGAAATCATATCAATCTTCTTTCCTCTCCCTTGCCTTTGGCTCACAATGTTGTACAGGGTCTTGCTTGGCTGAAACCATCCCTGGGGCTCAAGGTGTCTGACTTCTAAGCCCTCCCCTGAGGCCCCTGACATACCTGTCAGTCAGGACCCTGGTTTCAGCTAGCTGTCTTATCTGAGTCACCTACTCTTTTTTTTTCTTTTTCTTTTTCTTTTTGACGGAATCTCGCTCTGTCGCCCAGGGTGGAGTGCAGTGGTGCAGTCTCAGCTCACTGCAACCTCCACCTCCCAGGTTCAAGTGATTCTCCTGACTCAGCCTCCTGAGTAGCTGGGATTACAGGCCACCACGCCCTGCTAATTTTTGTATTTTTAGTAGAGACGGGGTTTCACCATGTTGGCCAGGCTGATCTTGAACTCCCGACTTGAGGTGATCCGCCCGCCTTGGCCTTCCACAGTGCTGAGATTATAGGTGTGAGCCTCTGAGCCCGCTCCCGAGTCACTTATCCTAAGGGTTACTGATAGCAGTTGGATATTCGACATCTTCCCAAAGTACTTACTTCATAAAAGGATGCCCACCAGGCACCACGTCTCAAGCCTGTAGTCCCAGGACTTTGGGAGGCCAAGGTGTTTAGCCCTGGCAACATAACGAGACCCCGTCTCTATTAAAAATTAGCCGGGCATGGTGGTGCATGCGTGTAGTCCCAGCAACTTGGGAGGCTGAGGCTGAAGAATCACTGGAACCCAGGAGGCTGCCGTGAGCTATGATTGCGCCACTGCACTTCTGCTTGGGCAATAGAATGAGAACTTGTCTCAGAAACAAAAACAACAAAAAAAGGGATGCTGAGTCAACTTCTACGTCAAAACCACACTCTCAGGGTTGGCAAAGAGTAGCTGGTCTACTGGGCTTGAGAAATGTCCGAAAGAGCTGAAGATGAACACACAAAGCTCTGGCCTGGGCCTGGCTCTGTGAGCTCCAGGCTGACCCTGGGCTATCAAGTACCTAATGGGTTTTTCAGCACCAAGGGGAGCACCAGCTCTGTTCCCACATAGGAAGGAAACACTCCTGGCAGCTGTGGTGCCTCAACATGCCCTGGTCACTGGGCCCTGCACCCAACTGGGCCAAGGTGAGACTAGGCCTGAGCACGCGGCTCTCACGGGTGCTAAGGACCAAAGCAACATTCTCATTCCTCATACCCTGAAGCCACTGGGCGGTCCTGTTGGCCATTGCCATGCCAGTTTCACTTTCTATAGTACCAAAATCAGGTTCATGGGCTTCTTGGTGAGGTCCACATTTGAGGAAACAGAGGTGAGAAAGACATCTTGGTTCTTTAATTCTTGACATCATCTTCTGTTAGGATTTCCCATCCTTCCAACATCTTTGACAAATACATTTTAAAAATGGGGTAAAACACACATAACATAAAACTTGCCATTTAAACTCTTTCTCTCTCTCTCTCTTTCTTCCTTTTTCTTTCTTTCCTTCCTTCCTTCCTTCCCTCCCTCCCTCCTTTCTTTCTTTCTTTCTTTCTTTCTTTTCTTTCTTTCTTTCTTTCTTTTCTTTCTTTCTTTCTTTCTTTCTTTCTTTCTTTCTTTCTTTCTTTCTTTCTTTCTTTCTTTCTTTCTNTTCCTTCCTTCCTTCCTTCCTTCCTTCCTTCCTTCCTTCCTTCCTTCCTTCCTTCCTTCCTTCCCTCTTCCCTTCCCTTCCCTTCCCTCTTTTTCTTTTTTTGAAATAGTATCTCACTCTGTCACCCAGGTTGGAGTGCAGTGGCATGATCTCAGCTCACTGCATCCTCCACCTCCCAGGTTCAAGTGATTCTCATACTTCAGCCTCCCAAGTAGCTGGGATTACAGGTGTATGTCACCACGCCTGGCTAATTTTTGTATTTTTTAGTAGAGACGGGGTTTCACCATGTTGGCCAGGTTAGTCTCGAATTCCCGACCTCAGGTTATCCACCGGCCTCAGCCTCGCAAAGTGCTGGGATTACAGGCATGAGCCACCCCACCCAGCCACTCCCAGGACTTTGGGAGGCTGAGGCAGGAGGGTTGCTTGAGACTAGGAGTTGGAGACCAGCCTGGACAACACAGTGAAATTCCATCTCTACAAAAAAATTAAAAAATTAGCCAGGCGTGGTGGCACAGGAGGCTGAAGTGGGAGGATTGCCTGAGCCCTGGGAGGTTGAGGCCGCAGTGAGTCATGATCATGCCACTGCACTCCAGCCTGGGTGACAGACTGAGACGCTGTCTCAAAACAAAACAAAACAAGAAAGAAAGAAAGAAAAAGAAAATTAATTCAGAACAGTGTGGAGGAAAAAACTCCAAGTCAACAATGATTTCCTTCATGTTTTCAAGGCATGTTTTGTAGTCCCTTATTTTTCTTACATGTCCTTCCAATAGTCCATTCCTGCTACTGTGCTGTTACTTTTTCATCCTGTGTCTTGGTTGTTACATCTTTGAAACAGGGTTGCATAAGCCTCTGCTCTCCTACACTGGCTGTGCAGGCAGAAGAGCCTGAGATGCCCAGCCCTGGTCTCCACCTGCCTGTGACCTTCACCCATCTGGGCCTGACCTATATACGGGGCCTGCCAGCTCACATGCTCTGGATGCCCACCAGCCCTGGCCTTCTCTCACCAGGCTCACTAGTACTCTCAGTGCAGGTCACCACAGGGCAGGGGTTTGGCTGATGGCTGCTGGGCTCAGTGGCGGGTCAGAGTCCTCCTGTCCTAACAGGTGGCTTTGTCTTTCCGCCCCAGAGCAGGAAGAGAGGAGCCGGGAGGCTGTGGAGCAGTGGCGCCAGTGGCACTATGACGGCCTGCACCCATCCTATCTCTACAATCGCCACCACATCTGATCGCGTCGTGAAGCCAGCCAAGAAGATGAAGCTTGTAGCACACATTGGCATCCCCGTGTTCCAGCAATCTTTCCCATGCAAACTGGCCCCTCAGAGGGTCTCGGCCTCGGGTCTGCAGTGGCCAGCAGCCCTGGAAAAGACACATGCCCTTCCTTCCAGTGTGTGAAAGTGCCCTGACTTTCACCTCTTTGCGGACCATCTTCTGAGGTGAGCAACTGCCTGCAGGGCCTCCTAGCACCAAACCTACAGCGGCTTCCCCTGGCTTCGTTCCCAAGCAAAAGAATCAGTCAAGAATCACATATTTGCTTATGGCTTACAAATAAAAACGCTGAATCAACCTTGTGTATTATCTTCTCAAATCTCCAGCCGAGGGGTGTCATGCTGTCTCCCCTGAGTGATGTGATTCTCGCTGAATTAGGTGTTTGAAAGCTTGAACTTGAGGAGCATTGCTCACTCTTCTCAGTATGTCTCGTATGCCACTGAATATGCTAGAGTTGACTCACCCAGTCCTCCATCAGTGTGATCGATTTCTGGACATGAAATGCTGGGTTATAATTTTTTTTTTTTTTTTTTTGAGACAGGGTCTCACTCTGTCACCCAGGCTGCAGTGCAGTGGCAAGATCATGGCTCACTGCGGCCCCGACCTTCCAGGCTTAGGTGATCCTCCCACTTCATTCTCCCAAGTATCTGGGACTCCAGGCACGTACCACCATGCCCAGCTAGTTTTTGTATTTTCAGGAGAGACGGGGTCTTGCCATGTTGTCCAGGCTGATCTTGAACACTTGAGCTCAAGCAATTCACTCACCTCGGCCTTCCAAAGTGCTGGATTACAGGCGAGCCACTGCACCCAGCCGACTTCTACATACTTTAAACTGGCTAAATCGAATTTCTCTTTGAAGAGGTTCTGTGCTTCCTATTGCTGGGCATCTTTGCCGATCCTTTCTGAAAGCAAGTAAATTAAGACCAGAAAAGTCCTGGGTAGGGGACAGGGGTATTTGAAATATATACTATTCATGGTGTCTTTTCAGACAGCAAATCTCGCCTCCAGCTCCATTAAATTTAACCAAGTTAGACTTAACCAGGTGCCTAGTGCAGACCCTAGCTATGTGATCATGTACTGCTACCACCCATCCCAATGCCTTCAGGCTTGGCTAAACAGAAAGGCTGTTTAGGAACCCGCAGCTCTCCAAAAACCTCCTTGAAAGTGTCACGCAGCTTTCAGTAAAGCAATGTTCTAGCAGTAGAAGAGACAGGTATAACAGAAAAACTTTAAGGCCAGGTGTGGTGGGTCATACCTGTAATCCCGGTGCTTTGGGAAGCTGAGGCAGGAGGATTGCTTGAGGCCAGGAGTTTGAGGGTGCAGTGAGCTATGACCAGGCCACTGCATTCCAGCTTGTCGGACAGTGAGACCTTATCTTAAAAAAAAAAAAAAAAAAAAAAGAAAGAAAGAAAGAAAAAGAAAAAATGAAATTTGAGAACAACATGTGTCTATCTCTAGATTAGTTACCAAGTGGATGGTGAGCCTGCCAACTGGGGTTGGCAGTTTGGCAGCAGTGCAAGCTTAACCACTGCTAGCTCAGATCCTGAGTCAGGTGTGCAGGCTGTTCAGCCAGCAATACCAGGGAGGTTGCACTGTATTGGTACATAACTGACCTTCTGGTTGGATGCCAAGTCAGGCCCGTAGTGGGTAGCTTCTGCTTACAAGGTTTTTTTGTTTTTTGTTTTTTTTAAAATTAATGACTTAAAAAAAATACTCGGTGCACAATAGAAAAAAAGGCAAAGTGTTGCTCTGTCACTTCCATGGAGAAACAAGAGGAGCCCCAGTCTGGTTCATATTGGTCAGGAAAACACACCCCAATGCTTTCTGGCAAGAGGGCAGTTCCCCTTTGCTGCATGGTAGTGATCAGATGGATGTCAACCGATAAACTGACTCACAGCCACACCATGCACCGCCTGCCTGTCGTGTGTCCACAGGAAGGAATGCAGGGGTTTTCAGATGTCAAAAACCAAGAATGGCTTGCTTCAAAAAAGCAAAACAGCCTGTCCTTGCCTCTTCCCTGGTCATGCTTAGCATGGTGGCTCTAGATACCGAACTCTGGCAGAAAGGAGCTGAATAAGAATTCCATCACCTTGTTCTACCCCCATCCTTAACAAGGGCTCCATTATACTTCAGAGTTTTCAAATTCGGTCCAGAATTCCTTCACCAAGTGCCAGCTGCGGTCACTTCCTTGGGCGGGAGAAGCGTAACAGTGGTAACACGACCTGGGATCTGGACAGCCACAGTTCACAGGAAATGAGGAACAGGGTGGTTTGCATTTCTGGAGACTGGCCTTGACAAAAGTGTGGCCTTTGGGGCTTCTTTTGTTTGGGCTTCTCTGTTCTTTCATTACTTTCCCGTAGTTCTTAGTGGGTTCCAGGTAAGTGGTTGAAAACAAATTTGTCAAAGGATAAATCTGTCATTCATTTTTATTCACCAATTTTGCATATGTTGGAATTTCATTTTCCCGGTGCATGCTAAAGGTACAAGGAAAAAACAATGTTTTTGTGTGTTCCAGGAGAGATTTTACAATTTATTATAATGTGTCTTTGTTTATTTAGATTTTTTAGAAGGAGCTGGTAAGTTTTGTGAGCCACAGAATGATTAAAACTTTTTTTTAACTTATTATGTGGTTTTTATCAGTTACATTGAGTTGGGTTATTTTATTTCTAATTCATTTTCTGCCAATTATGTTCTAATTCTTTGGGAAGTTTTTCACAATTTAAAAGTTCAGGCTGGGCATGGTGAGTCACACCTGTAATCCCAGTACTTTGGGAGGCTAAGGTGGGAGTGTCGCTTGAGCCCAGGAGTTTGAGACCGGCCTGGGCAACGTAGTGAGATCTCATCTCTACAAAAAAAAAAATTAAAAATTAGTTGGGCGTGGTGGCACACGCCTGTAGTTCCAGCTACTCGGGAGACTGAGGTGGGAGGATTGCTTGAGCTCAGTAGGTTGAGGGTATAGTGAGCTATATGACACCACTGCACTTCAGACTGGGCAAGAGAGTAAGACCCTGTCTCTAAAAAAATGTCTCTAGCCTTTAAAGGATTTCTCTAAAAACAAATTGGTTAAATATAAATGTTCTAGTCTACAATTGAGAATTCTGATATACTTTGTGATCTTATAATGTTTAAAATTATAAATGTTTAAAAATGTTTTCTTCACTTTTCACATTATCTTGGCTTTTTAAAATTAAAAATAGTCTAACAGGTAATGCACACCCATGGTTTAACATTTTTAAAGAACAGAAAGGAATACAGTAGAAAGGTAGTCCCTCCTGGGTCTCCAGAAAGAAATCGTTATCACCGTTGTCTTGAGTTTCCTTCACGTGATCCATACACATCTAAGTATATAAACTTTTTTCCATTTTTATTATTTATTTATTTATTTTTCTGCCAGGAACATTGTGCTGACCATTCTTATTTTTATTTATTTTTCATTATACTTTAAGTTCTAGGGTCCTTATTTTTGACCAGTGATATGTTTTTGGGCAGGAGTGCAAGCTCAGCCTGCTGCTAGCTCAGATCCTGAGTCAGCCCTGAAGGCTGTTCAGCCAGTGACACCAGGGAGGTTGCACTGTATTCACACAAAACCAAAACTGTCCTGGTTGGATGCCATGCCTGGTTTAATGCCAGTTGGTTTCCCTATTTTTTTTTTTTTTTTTGAGATGGAGTCTTGCTCTGTTGCCCAGGCTGGAGTGCAGTGTTGCAATCTCGGCTCACTGCAAGCTCCACCTCCCGGGTTCACACCATTCTCCTGCCTCAGCCTCCTGAGTAGCTGGGACTACAGGCGTCCACCACCATGCCCGGCTAATTTTTTTGTATTTTTAGTAGAGATGAGGTTTCACCGTGTTAGCCAGGATGGTCTCGATCACCTGACCTTGTGATCCGCCTGCCTTGCCCTCCCAAAGTGCTGGGATTACACACATGAGCCACTGCGCCTGGCCTGGTTTACCTATTAAACCAACTTTCTACCACGAATAAAAACCTGTATAGTTAATTTATAGTTAAGCAGTTTTTGTAAAGCTTTCCAAAAAAAAAAAAAAGGAAAAAAAAAACCTTCCTACAGGAATGGCAATGGAAATGTTTGAAGGGGACATGTCTGAAAAGAACCCTGATTTCACACGCAAACAAAGGTGAACATTTTTCTAGATAATGTCTCATTAGTTTAGACACTAATAATACTTTCGAGTCTCAAATAACACACTAGTGAGTCTGGATCATTTAGTGTGTAAACCCCCAAGTTAAAGACTTGCAGAAATAAAAATGATAATCCCATTCCTCCGAGGCACTGAGGTCTGGAGTACTAGCTTATGATTTTATTAGCTCATGTTCTAAATTGTAATTTTTCATGCACTCAGTACAGAATGGAAGGGCACTGAGGGACAAGATATTCTATATTTATATTTTGTATTGTATTCCTCTGTCCTTTAAACATTTTAAACCATGTGTATTCCAACTATTTTTAATTAGAAAAGTCAAGATAATATGGAAAGTGGCAAAACTTTTAAAAAAAGTGTTAGTACATTGTAAGATCACAGAGTATATCAAAGTCATCAGTTGTAGACTAGAACATTCATATTTAACAAATTTCCTTATGGACAAATCCCTTAACTGCTAGAGACAGAACTTTTAAACTAAAGTGATTTACACAATTAGAATGGTATCCTGAAATCATTATTGGAAAAAATAGTACAGCATGTCCTTTAGAAAGTCACTGCAGATGTGGCCGGGGTGTGGTGGCTCACACCTGTAATCCCAACACTCTGGGAGGCCGAGGCAGGTGGATCACTTGAGGTCAGGAGTTCCAGACCAGTCTGGCTAACATGGTGAAACAGTCTCCCCTAAAAACACAAAAATTAGCCGGGAGTGTCGGTGGGTGTCTGTAATCCCAGCTACTCGGGAGGCTGAGGCAGGAGAATCACTTGAACCTGGGAGGCAGAGGTTGCAGTGAGCCAAAATCACGCCACTGCACTCCAGCCTGGGTGACAGAGTAAGACTCCATCAAAAAGAAAAAGAAAAGAAAAAAATGAGTAATAAAAATAAGACCTGAAAGTTGAAATGACTTCTCGATCCATGGGTTGCAGAATGGAGGCTGTGTTAGCAGGCATGAAAACATTAATCTCTTTGTACGTCTCTGTCAGAGCTCTTGGATGACCAGGTGTATTGTCAACAAGCTGTGATACTTTGAAAGTAATCTTTTTCTGAGCAAGAGGTCTCTACAGTGGGCTTAATGTATTCCATAAACCAGATGTGCTCCAATCTGGGCTTTACTTTTCCATTTATAGAGCACAGAGTAGATTTAGCATAAATCTTCTTACAGGTTCTAGGATTTGGGGAAGAGTAAATGAGTATTGACTTCAACTTATAGTCACCAGTGGTCTTAGTCTCTAACAGGAGACTCAGCCTGTCCTTTGAAAACAGGCATTGGCTTCTTTTTAGCTATCAAAGTCCTAGATGGCATCTTCTTTGAACAGAAGGCTGTTTTGTATACACTAAAAATCTGTTTAGTGGGCCAGGCGCGGTGGCTCACACCTGTAATCCGAGCACTGCGGGTGGCCGAGGCGGGCAGAACACCTGAGGTCAGGAGTTTGAGACCAGCCTGGCCAACATGGTGAAACTCTATCTCTACTAAAAACACAAAAGATTAGCTGGGCATGGTGGTGAGCACCTGTAGTCCCAGCCACTTGGGAGGCTGAGGCAGGAGAATCGCTTGAGCCTGGGAGGCAGGGGTTGCAGTGAGCTGAGATCGCACCACTCAGCATTCTAGCCTGGGTGACAGAACAAGACTCAGTCTCAAAAAAAAAAAAGTTTACTTAGCCACCATGATCAATAATCTTAGATAGATCTTCTGAATAATTTGCTGCAGCTTCTATATTACACTTGCTGTTCACCTTGCACTTTTGTATCATGGAGACAGCATCTTCATCAAATCTCATGAGCCAACCTCTGCTAGCTTCCAACTTTTCTTCTGCAGCTTCTTCACCTCTCTTAGCCTTCACAGAATTGAAGAAAGTTAGGGCCTTATCTTCCACTCAAATCACTAAAACTTTCTCCATATCATCAATAAGACTGTTTCACTTTCTGATCATTTGTGTGTTCACTAGAGTAGCACTTTTAATTTCCTTCAAGAACTCTTCCTTTGCATACACACCTTGGCTAACTGGTGCAAGAGGCGTGGCTTTAAGGCTATCTCAGCTTTCAACGTGCCTTCCTGACCAAGCCTAATCACTTTCAGATTTTGATTTAAAGTGAGAGATGCAAGACTCTTTCACTTGAACACCTAGAGGCCATTGTAGGGTTACTAATTGGACTAATTTCAATATTGTTGTGTCTCAGGCAATAGGGAGACTTGAGGAGGGGAGAGAAATGGGGGAATGGTTGGTCGATGGAACAGTCAGCATACACATTTGTCGATTCAGTTTGCCACCTACATGTGCACAGTTCCTGGCACCCCAAAACAACTACAATAGTAACATCAAAGATCATTGATCACAGATCACCATAACAGATATAATAATGATGAAAAAGTTTGAAACATTGTGAAAATTACCAATATGTGACAGCTACACAATGAGAGCACGTTGCTGGGAAAATGGTGCCAATAGGCTTGCTTGATGCAGGTTAAAAATCGCAGTATCTGCACAGTCCAAGAAAAGGAGATATTCCTATTCCCAGATACAGAAAAACCTGTTAGTTTACCAAAAAAGATATCAAATGGTCAATAGCACATGAAAAGATGCTTGATACTATTCATCATTAGGGAAATGCAAATTAAAATCATGAGATTCTACTACACATCTATCTGTAGGAGATCAGTCAGAGTTGTGGCAGAAACTACAGGAAAAGAAACAGGCTTTCCGAAAGGTCAGAAGGCTCTGCAAAGCTTCAGGGGAGAATAGCTGAAGGCAACTGTTCTCTAACCCTGAGGCAGAGGGCAAGGAGTAGGTACAAGGGAGTGTAGGGGAATTTATCTTAAACAGGCTTGTTTACTTATGTTGACCACCTTTGATCAGGCACACAATGTTCCTTGAAAGGGGAACAGTAAATGTTAATTACCCACAGACTGTGTTTGCTCCAGGCTTTCTGCATTATGTCTGCACTGAATAAAAGCAAACAGCTCCAGCTTCTCGCTGCTGCACTTTGCCCCCAGAGCCTGGCAGCCCCCTAGCTGCTTTTACACTGCATACCTGTGTCTGAGTACTTTCATCCGTCGCTCAGCCAGGGTCTGTGGGACAGACCCAGCATCTATCAGAATGGCTAAAATGAAAAAGGTATTGGTGGGGAAGTTAGGTAAATGGAACTCTCGTATATTACTAGTTAGTGTGGAAAATGGTACAACCGTGTTGGAAAATAGTCTGGCAGTTTCTTACAAAGCTAAGATATACTTAACACATAACCTAGAAATTCCATTCCTAGATATTTAGCCAAGAGAAACAAAAACATATACACAGAAAGACTTATACCTGAGTATTTATAGCAGCTTTATTCAGGACACCCCCAAACTGGAAATCCAACCCAAATACTAAGAGGTGAATAAATTCTGGGGCATATTCATACAATACAATAAACTATGGATCCATGCAACATGAATTGCAAATACTATGCCCAGTGAAAGAAGACAAAGTGTGTCCTGTATGACTCCGTGTATACGAAACTCTAGGAAAGACAAATCTACACGATAGTCATAGAAAATAGATGAGCGATTGGCTGGGGCTTGGGCTGGGAAGAGACAGAGACCTTTTGGAATGATGACAATGTCTTGTATCTTGTGGTGTGGCCATGCAGATGTACACATTTGTCTAAATGTAGCCAACTGCACGCCTAAGATATGTGCCTTTTACTGTATGAAATTTATACTTTGATACAGTCGATTTAAAAAATACCACTATACACGTCTGTAATCCCAGCTACTAGGGGGGATGAGGCAGGAGGACTGCTTTGAACCTGGGAGGCAGAGGTTGGAGTGAACCAAGATTGTGCTACTGCACTCCAGCCTGGGTAACACAGTAAGACTCTGAAAAAAACAAAAAACAAAAAACAAAAACAAAACAAAACAAAAACCCACTATAGAAGTCTTGGTCAAGCAACGTTCCCACAGACTTGGTTCCAATTCTGTTTCAGATCTTATTTCCAAATCACTTAACCAACTTACAGGTGTGCACCACCATGCCCAGCTAATTTTTGTATGTTCAGTAGAGACGGGGTTTCACCACATTGGTCAGGCTGGTCTCCAATTCCTGACCTCAGGTGATCCACCTGCCTCGAGCTCCTAAAATGCTGGATGACAGGCATGAACCACCACGCCCAGCCAGATTTCACCCATCGTTCTTGAGAGCTGTGATAGTTCCAGATCTCTAGCCATGGGATCAGAGAAATCTATTTTACACCTAATGGGTTGCTACTAGAGATATACTTATGCAAACAGATTTGTGCTCCAGATTTTCTAAAATGTCATTAGGTATAATTTCACCTGCTACAAACATCAAGCGTTACTTCTGTCTTTGTCAGCTTTTACACAGAAACTCAATCCATGCAATCTCTTCCTGTCAACTTTGTTACCCACCAGTCCCCTGAAGCTTTGAATGTTGAAGTTCCCTTTGGGGAAAATTCCACATCCATTATTCAGAAGTTCCTCATTTGCTATTCAGGATGGTTGGTATCTAAAATACTTCCGATTTCCTTTTGATGTTTGGCAAGGGAAAATTTATTTTTTGTTTGCCAGTTCAGATCACTGTGTACTTACCTGTTCCAGTGGCTTGTGATTACACATTTAATCCCTATGTTACCAATGACAGGTTAAGAAAAATAAAACACATGTTGGATTTGCATGAAAGCATTTCACAAAGGTTGATAAGGAAGATAGGATTAGACTGAGCACAGTGGCTCATGCCTATAATCCCAGCACTTTGGGAGACAGAGGCAGGTGGATGACTTGAGGCCAGGAGTTTAAGAGCAGCCTGGGCAACATGGTGAAAACCCTTCTCTATTAAAAATACAAAAATTGGTCGGGTGCGGTGGCTCATACCTGTAATGCCAGCACTTTGGGAGACTGAGGCGGGCGGATCACTGAGGTCAGGAGTTCAAGACCAGCCTGACCAACATGGAGAAACCCCGTCTCTACTAAAAATACAAAATTAGCTGGGGTGGTGGCACATGCCTGTAATCCCAGCTACTAGGGAGGCTGAGGCAGGAGAATTGCTTGAACCTGGGAGGCAGGTGGAGGTTGCGGTGAGCCAAGTTCGTACCACTGTACTCCAGCCTGGGCAAAAAGAGCAAAACTCCGTGTCAAAAAAAAAAAAAAAAAAATTAGCCAGGCGTGGTGGCGCACGCCTGTGGTCCCATCTACTTGGGAGACTGAAGTGGGAGGATTGCTTGAGCCCGTGAGGTGGAGGTTGCAGTGAGCCAAGATTGCGCCACTGCACTCCAGCCCGGGTGATAGAGCAAGACTCCGCCTCAAAAAAATAAGTAAAATAAAATAACAAGTTTCCCTACTCTACCCTACCAACCGCTTCTCATCCCCGAATATGTTAAGAAAGCACATGCACAGAGTACCTCAAAGCAAAGTCCCCCAAGATTGAGCAAAACTAAGAAGTGACAATTATGTTTTAAATTTATTTTAAAAGTTAAAATCAAATTGTAAAAAGGCATCCAGATACCGCTCACCCTCAGCCTTTACAAGCACATTATACAACTTATAAAACAATATACAAGTGAATACTGACTGCAATGATACCCTCTGTTCAAACAAGACCATAGTTTTTCCCATAAGAATGGGATTGTTCAGACACCAACCTGGTGTTCAAGTTCTGTGCAGTTGTGACCTATTTCATACATACAGCTGTTTTAAGTTAACGAGATAAATAAATCTACCCTAAATGAGTCATTAAAAACATCAGTTTCAAGTGCTTTCTGGTTCTTATTAATAAATACTTTATTCTTTTCTTTGTTAGAAAAAATTAAAAAGAAAAGCAACCTTCTATAAAGCAGAAGTATACTCCGAAAAGAATAGTTATTAGGACATACCCTTAGGAGGAATACGAGTTAGATACAGCACCTTCCACCCAATTAGAGCAAAGTTTTATGAAATCTAAGGCATGTAAATTTTATTTCTGGCTTTTGAAAACCTAAATCAACCATCTCCCACAACAACCTCCCAAAAGCATTATGTCCCTAACATAATAACATCTTAGGGGAAACCTAAATTACTTTTAGCTAGAACTCAAGCTTCAATAAAATAATTCAACCAATTTACCCAATCTCTAGCTGGTATCAACATTCACTTAGGTCAAATGATATTTGGAAAAACAGGTTGCCCAGACCGAAGAATCTCCTGAATGAAACCTTTGCTGTGGTAATTTGCACAAGGTTTGACCTTTCATTCTTTTTTTTTTTGAAACAGAGGTAGGAGGATTGCTAGTGCTCAGGAGTTTGAGACCAGCCTGAGCAACACGGCAAAACTCCACCTCTACAAAAAATACAAAAATTAGCTGGGCTTAGTCACGCACGCCTGTAGTCCTAGCTATCTGGGAGACTGAGGTGGGAGGATCACTTGAGCCCAGGGAAGCCGAGGCTGCAGTGAGCCGTGATCGCACTACCGCACTCCAGCCTGGGTGACAGAGCGAGACCCTGTCTTAAATAAAAAAATTAAAAAAAAAAAAATGAGATTTTACATATTTCTATCACAGGGCTCCACAATAACGCAAGAGCAGAGAGCCTCCTTTCTCTCTCTGTATATAAATTGAAATGCAAAGTGGTTCAGTGACTTGATCAGTTTCAAGGAGTAAAACAGAGATAACAGAATGGAATGAAGAAATCTGGCTTTTAATATCTGTACATCAAGACTATATTAAAGGCAGTGATCACAATTATCTAGATGGGAAACAGTTTTATTATTTGTAGAAATCCAGTGCTAAAAAATACATTTCAGGATCACTTAGTCCAATCTTCTTGATTTTACAGATGAGAAAACTGAAGCCCAGAAGTTAAGCAACTTACTTGGAGTAAGAGTTAAGCTAAATTAATTCTTTTGCCTCTGGGTGTTTGTATAAACACTAGAATTTTATTGTGACAAAGAAGTGAACACTCTATAATCAAAAGATACAGAAACATAGCTCTCTGTTTACCTTCCAGTTTTGGGGCATGAAGTGATGCAATCATCCACACTGAGCTTAGAAAAGACAATGATATCTTGGTTTTCCACTTAAATGTCAATGTTAAATGTGGTGTCACACCAACCCAATGGCAGAAAGTAAGACGGCAAAGCTTACGGGCTTAACAAGCATTTGTTTTTGACGGCGTCAATCAGGAACCAATGGACGATACAGAGCCAATCCTTTGCTTTCCAGAGTCACAGGAGGCCAGGAAGGCTGTGGGAAAATGTCTGAAGTTCGGGTTATTTAAGGCTATTCAGAAATTTGGCATGTTCTTCTCCTCTTGGTAACAGAGTTTCTCCTCCTATCTTTGGACCAGTCTTTTCCTAGAAAAATGAAAATATTTTAACAGGAGATGGTTCAACATTATTAGCATGGGTCACTAAAAGGAGTCAAAAATTAGTAGGCAAATGGCATACCTTTAGCATTCCGTCCCGTTCCCATTTGTAGAGGCCACAGTTACTGAAACAGACAAGATGGATTGACTCAGCAGGGTGGTGTAGGCCCACACATGTAAAGACGACGATGCTCACTGCACCTGGGGAGGGTCCCCCATTCAAGGAGAAGCTGTTCGAGGTGACATTTGTATTGTATGCCAAATCTGAGGTTATGCTCAAATGTGACCAAAACTAAACTTGCAATGACTTGGGAAATGGTCTGTAGGTCCTTACAAAGCTAGAGCCTTCAGAGATGGAGTTTCAAATGATGGTACCACAGGGATCCATGCACTGCAGGTAATGAACGCACCCTTGATTTTTACAACCGATGGTGGTTGGGATGAGACTCAGATTTATGGAGCTGGCCCTCTGGTGCAGGATAACCTGTGTTTGGCCCCTTCCTCCTCTTTTTTTGAAGCAGAAAGGTTGAGCTAAGAAAGGAAAAGTCTTCTTTCTAGTCTGGATCATCCTTCTCCCTTTCTCTTTATAACCCAAAAGCCTTTACTCACTTTCTTTTCTGTTTTTGGAGAGATGGGGTTTTGCCACGTTGCCCACGCTGGCCTCAAACATCTGGGCACAAGTGATCTGCCCGTCTCAGCCTCCCAAAGTGCTGGGATTACAGGCGTGAGCCACTGCGCCCAGCCTCCTTACTTTCTTTTTATTCAAAGGGCCCAGGGACTGTTGTTTTGTTTTTATTTTTTTTTAGAGACAGGGTTCACTCTGTGGCCCAGGCTGGAGTGCAGTAGTACGATCACAGCACACTGCAGCAGCCTTGATCTTCAGGGATCAAGTGATCCTCCTGCCTCAGCCTATTGAGTAGCTGGGACCAAAGGTGTGTACCACCATGCCCAGCTAATTTTTAAATTTCTGTAGAGATGGGAAGTCTCACTATGTTGCCCAGGCTGGTCTTGAACTCCTGGGCTCAAGTGTTCCATCTGCCTCAGCCTCCCAAAGTGCTGGGATTACAGGCACGAGCCACCAAGTCCAGCCCTTCTTGCTCTTGTTTTTAACATGGTAGGTGACTTCCACCCTGAGAAGGGATGTGAACACTATGGTGAAAACTTATTTCCTACGAAGTTTACTCTGGGGAAAAGAGAGAAAGAGAGAAGACATATAATAAAGCCAAGGAAGTATGTCTGCCAGCTCCCTTGGATTTTAGAGGGTTGGCGTGGGGTGGGGATGCTCTGCCTGTCTCCCCTTCCCCTTACCTAGCTTAGAGTCTATTCGTATTAGTCTGTTCTCATGCTGCTAATAAAGACATACCCAAGACTGGGTAATTTATAAAGAAAAGAAGTTTAATGGACTCAGTTCCACGTGGCTGGGGAGGCTGCACAATCATGGTGGAAGATGAAGGAAAGCAAAGGCATGTCTTACATGGCAGCAGGCAAGACAGCGTGCGCAGGGGAACTCTCCTTTATAAAACCATCATATCTCATGAGACTTATTTGTTATCATGAAAACAGCCCGGGAAAGACCTGCCCCATGATTCAGTTACCTCCCACTGAGTCCGTCTCACACCTTGTGGGAATTATGGGAGCTACAATTCAAGATGAGATTTGGGGTGGGGACACAACCAAACGATATCACAATTCCTGCCCTGAAAGGTGGCACGCCAGTGGCCATAGCCCTTACAGCCTCCCAACCATCACCTTCCACCTCCAGAGACTGGTTCAGTATCAATGGAGAGAACTCTGGTAGCCTATCAATAGATCAATGATAAAATTGTGAGGAAAAAAAAAAAAATCACTATTCTAGTCAGGAGTCAGCAAACTACAACCCCAATCCAGCACATCGCTAGTTTTTATAAATAAATTTTTATTTGAACACAGCCATGCCCAGTTGCCTGTGTATTATCTATGGATGCTTTCAGGCTGCACCAGCAGAGCTGTGTGGCCCACAAAGCCTAATATATTCACCACTGACATTTTATAGGCAATGTGTGCTGACTTCTGTTCTAGATCAAGAACTAGCCAAGCATGGTGGCCCACGCCTGTAATCCTAGCACTTTGGGCAGCTGAGCCCACCAGAGCCCAGGAGTTCGAAACCAGCCTGGACAACAGAGTGAGACACTGTCTCTATAAAAAAAAGTAAATTAAAAAAATTAGCTAGGTGTGGTGGTGCACACCTGTAGTCCCAGCTACTCAGGAGTCAAAAGCAGGAGGATCGCTTGAGCCCATGAGTTCAAGGCTGCAATAGGCTATGATCATGGCACTGCACTCCAGCCCGCATGACAGAGTGAGACCCTGTCTCAAAAAAAGAAGAAAAAAATTTAAAAAAAAAAAAAAAAGGCAACTGACAAAAAGTCCAGAAAAAGCGTGGTTCTTACAATCACAGTCCCATCTGGAGGCTGAAAGGCATTGTGCCCTTCCATTTGTGCCCTGTACTTAATGAACAGAATTTTTTTGATTTTTCTAACGTTTTCGGTAAGCTCTTACTATAACGACATTTTTAGTCATCTATTTTGGAAAGAAGTCAAGTATCAATACATAAATAACTACTTAAAAAATTATAATCTAGAGTGTGAAAAATTGGCTAGCCACCTCCTGGTAAAGTGATGAACTGGCCCAGGTTCCTGTCTCCCTCCCTAGGATCCCTGGATCAACCCGGGAGAACCTGATGTGAGAGTGAAGTATGAACTCCAGGAAGTAAACAACAAATGAAAATAAGCAAGCACACAAAAAGGCAGTGATACCATCCCAGTGAGAGCTCTTGACAGGAATAAGAACTCACTGAGGTGAAAGCACTGAGGTGCTGAGGCCAGGGGACACGTGTGGGGAGGGCATAGGGTGCCCGTGGGTGAAATGTGATGGGTGTTGCCATGGGCACGGTCATCAGTTAGGAACAGCAGACGAGATGAACAGACACATCCTACAAACACAGAGCCGAGTGAGAAACGAAATCAAATGAGACATATAATTCTGTACCACGTATGCAAAATAAATATGGCTGCATAGCAAGCAGTACATGTTCACAAGAAAACTAACAAGAGGATCACAGCAACCATCTGAGAATGGCTGAGGATGGTGTGAAGGGATGGGATGGAGGGAGAAGGGGTAAGAAAAGAACATGAATGAGCTGGTGGGAAGGCACTGGATGGACCCGCGATGGCGGCGTGCTGCACCAGGGAGGGTTCCTTAACCCAGCTCCGGAGGTGCCACCGTCATAGTCTACGCGAATGATGTCCCTTGACTGTCAAACACGGCAACTCTGCCTCCGTATCTGACGTTGTCCCAAAAAGTAAAAAGAGAAACAAAAGACCCTTACAACACACAGTCAGCCCTCCACACCTGTGGGTTCAACCACTGCATCTGTGGATCATAAGTATTCGGAAAAACACTCATCCTCAGAGATACCATCTTACACCAGTCAGAATGGCTATTATTAAAAAGGCAAAAAATAACCAAATGCTGGCGTGGATGTGGTGAAAAGGGAGCGCTCACACTGGTGGGAATGCAAATTAGCACAACCTCGTACAGAAAACATATGACGATTTCTCAAAGAACTAAAAATAAGACTACCATTCAATCCAGCAATCCCACTACTGGGTATCTACCCAAAGAAAAAGAAATGGGTATACTGATTTCTGCTCATGTATGTTTATCGCAGCACTAGTCACAATAGCAAAGACACGGAATCAACCGAAATGCCCATCAAAAGATGACTGGATAAAGAAAATGTGGTACATATACACCATGGAATACTGCTCAGCCATAACAAAGAATGAAGTCATGTTTTTTATAGCAACACGGATGCTGCAGCATGTTGGCAACAGTTTTCACTTAGGATAATGGCAACAGAAACAGAAAGTCAAATACTGCATGTACCCACTTACAAATGGGAGCTAACGTGTATGCAAAGACACAGAAGGTGGAATAATAGACACTGAAGGGTGGGAGGGGGTGAGGGAGGAGAAATTACCTAACAGGTACAGTGTACATTATTTCAGGTGATGGCTACACTAAAAGCCCCGACTTTACCACTACACAAACTATCCAGGTAGCAAAATTGCACCTGTGCCCCTTAAATTTATACAAATTAAAAAACAAAACAAATATACATATATATGAAGCACAATAAAAAATAATACAATAAAAAAACATAACAACTATTTGCAGCATTTACATTGTATTAGGTAAATTTTTTTTTTTTGAAACAGAGTCTCGCTCTATTGCTCAGGCTGGAGTGCAGTGGAGGGATCTGTGCTCACTGCAAGCTCCGCCTCCCGGGTTCATGCCATTCTCCTGCCTCAGCCTCCCGAGTAGCTGCGACTACAGGCGCCCAACACCAGGCCTGGCTAATTTTTTTGTGTGTTTTTAGTAGAGACGGGGTTTCACTGTGTTAGCCAGGATAGTCTCGATCTCCTGACCTCGTGAGCTGCCCACCTCAACCTCCCAAAGTACTGGGATTACAAGCGTGAGCCACCGCACCTGGCTGTGTTAGGTATTATAAGTAATCTAGAGATGATTTAAAGCATATGGAAGGATATGTGCACATTATATGCAAATACGACACTATTTTATATCAGAGACTTGAGCATCGACAGATTTTGGTATCCTGTGGGGAGAGTGCTGTCCTGGGACCAATGCCCCCTGAATACTTAAGAACAGCAGCTCTCACAAGCTAAAGATATATAAAATGATCAAATAACTCTTTGGAGAGAGGAAAAAAATGTTATGTGCATCCTAGCCCCCAACAAACACATACATGTTCACCACGCCACGCTATGATTCTTGACTTATTTATTCAACAAACACTTCTGAGGACCCCCTATGGGCCAGGCACTACATTAGGTGTTGGGGACAGCAGTGAAAGGGCAGGGTCCCTTCCTTCCAGGGATTTCAGTTAACAACTTGAGTCCCAAGGGTAGCCTGGAGCTATAGGAAGGCATGGAATGATCATCCAATGTTCCAAGGGAACAGAATCACAGACTCTGGAAAAAGAGATGAAAATCCCCACGTGGGACAAAGAGCTCCAGGTGATTCTCATACCTGCAGTGCTTGTTCGGGAGTCTGTCCAAGGAGATGCTTCTGTTTCCACAGGGACACTTGAAAAACCTCTTCACGCCGTCATGCCAGTGGTATTCATGCTGCTCACTGACGCAGGTCTCCAGCAGCTTGAAGTGGGTGTAGGCGCACTGCACAGAGCAACAAAAAACCCACATCGCCGGTGAAGAGCTTTTGAGGACAAATGCTCAGCTGCAGTCAGGGCAATCTGCTCCATGACCACCTGGTCTCTCATCACCACCTGGGCCCTTGCCAGGGGATTGGGCCACCTTCGCCTCTTGCTACAGGGACCCGTGTGATTACCTGACTCCCTCACACTGATACCACTGTTTCTCACGTTTGGCCCAATTTCTGGTCAGGCACAAAGTACACAATAACTTTCTGGTATTGTGTAACATGTTCCATGATGACGATAGCAAGGGTAGGAGAGGAAAAGTACTGTAAACCCCTAAATAGCTTCGGTCAGTCTGTGCTAGAGTCATTATGGCCCTTTGCTTAAATAGGATGCAGAGGCTTGGGATCTATTTAGAAAGACGGATCAGCAGCTCTTTCATTTTCTTCTATGATCTATAAAAAGGATATAGGCTTATTCTTACTCCCTATTTCATTAACAGCAAAGCCAAGACAGAGAGATTAAGGAATTCCCTTTTAATTTCGATCCTCAAAAGGACCGAAGAGAATGAGAAATGGTGGGTGAGCAGCAAAGCATGTACGGGAGAGAGCAATGTAACTTCTGGGAATTACACTGAGTTTGATCAATAACTTGAGACTTGGGCAAGCTCAGAAAGTGCAGAGCAGAGTGGTGAGCCCAAGGCTGGCATGACGATGGGCCCCTAAAGATGTGCACACCCTACTCCCCAAAACTGTGAGTGTGTGCTGGTCCAGGGTGAAGAGGAATCAAGGCTGCAGGTGAAATTCAGGTTGCTAATGGATAGAGAGATTGTCCTGGATGATCTGGGTGGGCCCAATGGAATCACAAGGACCCTTAAACGTGGAAGAGGTGCTCAGGGCTGGAATGTGAGAGCTCAACCCGCTGCCGCTGGCTGTGTTGAGGAAGTGAGGACAGGCAAGGATGCAGCAACTCAGAAGCTGGGCAAGATGATTCTCCCTTATGGCAGCCCCGTCTGCAGGAAACCTGGCCCTGGCTAAACCCTGATTTTAGACCAGCAAGACCCACAGACTTCTGACCCACACAAGAGATAAATGTGCACCGTGAGGCCAGGCACGGTGGCTCATGCTTGTAATCCCAGCACGTTGGGAGGCCGAGGCAGGCAGATCATCTGAGGTCAGGAGTTCCAGACCAGCCTGTCCAACACGGTGAAACCCCATCTCTACTAAAAACACAAAAATTAGCCGGGCAGTGTGGTGTGTGCCTGTAATCCCAGCAACTCAGAAGGCTGAGACACGAGAATCGCTTGAACGAGAGGCAGAGGTTGCAGTGAGCCGAGATTGTGCCACTGCACTACAAGCTGGGTGACAGAGTAAGACTATCTCAAAATAAATAAATAAATAATAAAATAACAAAAAATGTGCATTGTGTTAGGCCACCTCATCTGTGATCATCTGTTACGGCGGCAACGGGAGACAACCCACCAGCTCCGCTGCAGGTCCACCGCTGCGTTGGAGTAAGAGCTGCCATCTGAGGTGAAATGCAATGGTGGGTGTGTGTTTCCTGTCTTCTCAAAACTATGTTTAAAAGAATCATCTTTACTTATGCTCCAAGATAGAAACTTTCTCAAGGAAGTCCTACTTTTGGTGGTAGCTGATTCGGAGCTGACCCTCAAATACACAGGAGAGCTAAACTGTTAAAAGGAGTAAGACAGAGAAAAGTGCACTTGGTAAGCTACGCCCCTCCCACGTCTTCTCCAGGTTTATTAAGTAGACCGATATGCCATGAAGGGATCGCGGGAACAAATGGTAATGGAAGGAACAGTGTTCACCAAGAGCTTTCTTCTTTCTTCTCTTTTTTCTTTTTGAGATAGGATCTCGCTCTTTTGCCCAGGCTAGGGTGCAGAGTTGTGATCACAGCTCACTGCAGCTTTGGATTCCTGGGCTCAAGTGATCTTCCTGCCTCAGCCTCCCAAATAGCTGGAGCCACAGGTGTGCACCACCACACCTGGCTAATTTTTTATTTTTTGTTGAGATGGGGTCTCACAATGTTGCCCAGGTTGGTCTCAAACTCCTGGCCTCAAGTGATCCTCCTGCCTTGGCCTCCCAAAGTGCTGCGATTCCAGGCGTGAGCCATCGCACCCAACCCTTTCTTCCCATTTTTAATCAATGTTGAGGAATAGAGGACTTAGAATTTTCTAAGAGATTTATGATAAAAATTCTGCAAACACTGATGATGATATAATCCACACTCTGGCTTGAGACTCAACAGAGCAGGTTCAGCCAGGAGTAGGAAAGCAGTGGTGGATCATAACATGAGAGGCCAAGGGATTCAACCATGGTCCCAAGGCCTGAGAATGCTGAGCGAGGATATGCCAGAACCTGAGAAAGAGCAGTCAGAACCACATGGACCCAGTGGTCCAGGGAAAGAGATGGGGGCTCTGGTCAAATGAGAGAAGAATCCCCTTTGCAGAGCACAGCAGCCAGGTCAGGCAGGAAGCCCGGTCCTGGGCCACCTGCGCCCTTTGCTTTCCAGCCTAATTAACTGACACATCACGAGATAGGGCCCCAGATCGCACAGGTTCTCCATGTGCTGCCGAGTCACAAAAGCACCATACAGGGCCCATGGGTTGCTGCAGCCCCCGCCTTCACCCACCGTCTTGCATGTCACGACACGGCATTTCACTTCTCTGATGTTTCTCATCTTTTCTTCCATTTGTTCTTTTTTCACCAGTGGCTCAAAGTAGCGCTCCTGCAGCTCAGCCTCGGCCTGGAATGACAGGGCATACGGAAGACCTGGCATTAAATCCAGTATGTGCTCAGGTAGCACAGTAAGAGTAACTTCATGATTATTCAAATGACTCAGCTGATAATAATCAAAACAGAACAGAACCGAAGAGGCAGGCTAAGTGTGAGAGAGCTCTGGACAGTACCTCGATGAGCTGCAAAGCAAAAGATGACGATGCATAGAAATGACCTCATAATATGCAAAGGGACATGAGAGCATTTGGTGATTTTTATTTTTATTTTATTTTATTTTTGAGATGGAGTCTCGCTGTCACCTAAGCTAGAGTGCAGTGGTGCAACCTCTACCATACTGCAACCTCCACCTCCTGGGTTCAAGTGATTCTCTTGCACCAGCCTCCTGAGTAGCGGGGACTACAGGTGCCCGCCACGATGCCCAGCTAAATTTTTGGATTTTCAGTAGAGATGGGGTTTCGCCCTGTTGGCCAGGCTGGTTTCAAACTCCTGACCTCAGGTGATCCACCTGCCTTAGCCTGCCAAAGAGCTAGGATTACAGGCGTGAGCACCTGGCCCATTTGGTGATTTTTAAAGCACCAAATACAAATAAACACTCTAACGTGACAGTATTATTATGTCAAGTGTGTGCCCAAAGGCAGTTATTTCTACAGTTCTAATACAGACTCCACATACACAATGTACTCCAGGCCCCAACTGGTGAGTTTCCTGGGTGCACGGAACATCAGCGAACAGCCCTGAGGGCAGAGATCCTTGTGGCAGAATTGTGGGTGCAGTGATGGGGTTAGCGTTGCTCCACAGGCAGGAGGGCCCGGGGCCTCGGATGCCACAGAGGCGAGGAGCTCAACTCTGCAGGCTGCAGAGTCAGCTCTGGCATCTCTCCCGAGTTTCAAGTCCAGTGAAAAGATATGATGCAGAATTGTCTCGTTAGTTATGTGTTAACCGAAGGAAGAGCAGATCATTTGGAGTAGTGATACTGAATGGGGATATTTTGAAAATTGGTGGGAGCACTTTCTTTGTCATCGCGATGATTGCTACCTCTGCGGCGAGCAGGGACCAGGGGTACTGCACTGTCTGCAATGCATGCAACAGTCACCGACACAACCAACGATTGCTTCTCCTCCTGCCTGGCTTCTGTGTGCTCTATGAGACATCTGTGTGGATGGGGAATCTGATTAAAACCCTAGAATGTAACAGCTTTCTACACAACCCTACGATATTTGTGCATGGTTTTAACCTCTGTTGACTACTCCAACAGTAAAACTAGACTCCTGTGTATACTGAGGGACAATGGTACTTTGGTTTCTCAGGATTATTTACTTACACACACACACACATTATCCAGCCTGGGCAACATAGATAAACTGTCTGTAAAAAAAAAAAAAAATTAATAAAAAAAAAATTGGCCAGTCGGCCGGGCGTGTGGCTCACACCTGTAATCCCAGCACTTTGGGAGGCCGAGGCAGGCGGACCACGAGTTCAAGAGATCGAGGCCATCCTGGCCAACATTGTGAAACCCCGTCTCTATTAAAAATATAAAAATTAGCCAGGCGTGGTGGTGGGCGCCTGTAGTCCCAGCTACTCGGGAGGCTGAGGCAGGAGAATCGCTTGAGCCTGGGAGACAGATGTTGCAGTGAGCCGAGATCACACCATTGCACTCCAGCCTGGCGACAGAGTGAGACACTGTCTCAAAAAAAAAAAAAAAGCCAGGCATGGTGATGCGCCTGTAGTCCCAGCTACTTGCGAGGCTAAGGCAGGAGCATCACTTGAGCCCAGGAGTTCGAGGCTGCAGTGAGCCCTGACCGCGCCACTGCACTCCAGCCTGGGGGACAGAACAAGACCTTGTCTCAAAAAAAACAAAACCTTCCCAACTCCCCGCCGAAAGTACATTATCTAGTCCTAGCTATTCAGGAGACCGAGGTATGGGAATTGCTTGAGCCCAGGAGTTCAAGACCAGACTGGGGAACATACAGAGACCCTGTCTGAACACCCCTCCAACCCCTGAAGCAAAAACCCTACATTATCAAAGAAATAGGTCCATGCTATTTACCAAGACACAAACCTATATGAGTGTCCATTTCTGGCTCATTTACACTGATAAGCCCAAGCCTCTGACGACTTTATTATTTCCCCTAAGCTAGTTCTGCCCCTGCATTTACGAATCCATAATGAAATCTGTATCTTTATCATAAATATTTTCATTTTTTCTTCTTTGCATTAGGATATTTATTGATTTTTCGAAATGACTAGCATAGGTAATTCATATTATCTATGAATTTCATTTCAAGATAAGGAAGCCATACAAAATACTTGTTATTAAAAAGGGTCCTTGGGCGTGATGGGGTTAACTAGAGTATTTGAAATGCCAATATATAAATACCGGAATGGGAAAACTCTCTTTGCATATTGCAAGGCAGAAAATAGCAGCAGTGTAGAGCTATTTAAACATAATTTCACAGCCATAACCAAATGCAAACATTTTTATAATATTGATATCTATTTAAGTCATGTTAAATCAAATTATATTCTTCAGTAAAGAGACAAGGACAAAGCTAAAATCTATTAGAAACTCTCCTGTTCTTCAAACAAACTGATATATACCTACCTCTAGATTTATGTAAAAAACAGATTCTTGGTTGGGCACAGGCATGGTGGCTCACGCCTGTAATTCCAGCATTTTGGGAGGCCAAGGTGGGAGGATCGCTTGAGGTCAGGAGTTAGAGATCAGCCTGGCCAGCATGGTGAAACTCTGCCTCTACTAAAAATACAAAAATCTACTTGGCGAGCTGGCGGATGCCTGTAATCCCAGCTACTCAGGAGGCTGAGGCAGGAGAATTGCTTGAACCTGGGAGGCAGAGGTTGCAGTGAGCCGAGATTGCACCACTGCACTCCAGCCTGGGCCACAGACTGAGACTCCATCTCAGAAAAACAAAACAAAACAAACAACAGATTCTTGGTCCTACAGCTAAGCACTTTGGCTTTGAAGGACGTCGGACATCAACACCATCTTTGAGCCTTTGGGCTCTTACCTCTTTCAGGATGCCTGTGTGTTTTGATTTTGCTTTTAGGATTTTCTGAAATTCCTCAGATTCCAGGTAGGCAAGTTGTTCTCTCCTTTTTTTCCTGGCAGGCTCCAGTTCATCCTCAGCTAGGGCACAAGGAACAAACATCAGCAGTGACCAAGAAATTTCACAAAGCCAGCGTGCCTCATTGACTCCACCCCCTTCCACTCCCTCTTCCTCTGCCTACCAGCCCTTCAAACTTGATCTACCCTAGCTGGTCCCAGCAGGGAAAAGCTCTCAGAGGTGTGCCAAGAAGCTAAGTAAGCCTAGAATGTGGGGTGGTGGCAGATTTGACCACTAAATTAGAATCTCTTTTTCACCTTCAAATAGGCAGCTGACTATGATAACAGATAACAACAACGTTAAATAATGTTGACAATTACCTTAAAATGATATTGCCAACTTCAGAATTTTAAAAATAAAGATACGGCAATTTAAACAAAGGCATTCTAGTTCTGTCAAAGCAAATCTTTATGCTAATATATATGTACAAAGATTCAATGAACAATCCTATTCCCAAGTATTCAAATTGTGCCCAATTTTATTCCAATTTAATGTGATTATAAAAAAATCAGTTCCAGCTCACGTATGTAATCCCAGCACTTTGGGAGGCCAAGGCGGGCGGATCACGAGGTCAAGAGATTGAGACCATCTTGGCCAACATGGTGAAACCCCATCAATACTAAAAATACAAAACATTAGCTGGGCGTGGTGGCATGCGCTTATAGTCCCAGCTACTCGTGAGGCTGAGGCAGGAGGATCGCTTGAACCCAGGAGGCGGAGGCTGCAGTGAGCCGAGACTGCACCACTGCACTTCAGCCTGGCAACAGAGCAAGGTTCTGTCCCAAAAAAAAAAAAAAAATCAGTTCCACCTGTATAAATTCTATTTAGGTATTCTATACAGGAGGAAATGGAAGTAATTACTTGACACCTGGGTGCTGGTTTGGGTTTAGAACATATTTCCCTTAGAAACAGTTTCTTTTTCCCACTGTTAACTGTGAAACTGCAGTACCTTGAGAAGAAAACATGGTGTTTTTTTCTACACGTTCCTTCACCTCCAGGATGTCCTGAGGGTCCTTTTGCTTCTTCTTAATGTTGTTTGGGTTTGTTTTTGTAAGAATCTGGCCTTTTGCCCTTAATTTGGTGATAGCGGCTAACTAGAAAAAAAGAGACGAGAGAGAGGTAAAGATCTGAAAGATGACAGAGGCACTTATAGACCTGGACCCCTTTTTTGTTATTAACCAGTGAATTCTGGCTGTTCTCTGACAGAAATTGGCAGAACATATCTTAATTTTACTTAGTATTATTAACAGAATTACTAGAATATAATAGCATGGGAGACAGGTCTATATGTTGATGAATAAAGTCTTAGTTTATTTAAATATAACAAGTTTGACATCAGTGAGACTGCAGGTTTCCAGATCCATAAAGGAACCACATCACCATTTTGGAAGTTTTCGAATCAGAATTAAGATAGAATTCCATCCAGCTCTGCCATGGACTAGCTTGTAACCCAGTGAAAACTACTTAATTCTCATGTATAAAGTGGAAATGGGGCTTGGCATGGTGGCTTATTGTAAACCCAGCACTTTGGGAGGCTGAGGCAGGTGGATTTCTTGAGACCAGCCTGTGCAACATAGTGAGACTTCACCTCTACAAGAAATACAAAAATTAGCTGGGCATGGTAGTGCATGCCTGTAGTTCCAGATACTCAGGGGACTGAGGTGGGAGGATCACCTGAGCCTGGGGAGGTGGAGGTTTCAGTGAGCTGTGACTACGCCACTGTACACCGGCCTGGGAAACACAGTGAGACCCTGTCTCAAAACAAACACACACAAAAAAGAGAAGGAAATGATGATATAGCATTGACCTACCTTTGAAGGTCATAGCTGTATGGATGAAATAAGATAACATCTGCAAAGTATGAATCTTTACATAGTAAATACATTCCTGGCCAGGTGCAGTGGCTCATGCCTGTAATCCCAGCACTTTGGGAGGCTGAGGCAGGTGGATCATTTGAGGTCAGGAGTTAAGCAGCCTGGCCAACATGGTGAAACCCTGTCTCTGATAAAAATACAAAAATTAGTTGGGTGTGGTGTGGTGGTGGGCGCCTGTAATTCCAGCTATTCAGGAGGCTGAGGCAGGAGAATTGATTGAACCCAGGAGGTGGAGGCTGCAAGTGAGGCGAGACCGCACCACTGCACCCCAGCCTGGGTGACAGAGCAAGACTCCATCTCAAAAAAATAAATAAATAAATAAACAAATACATAAACAAACATAGTAAATAAACGGCACACACATATCACAGGTACGGAGTAATATAGACATGTGCCATGGTTATTATAGGTATTACTGTTATTATAGGTAAGGTTTTGGCATACAGCTAGCCTTTGCCCTTCATTTGGCTGCAGCTGCTAACTAGAGGGAAGAGAGAGGCTTGATCGGGAACTCAGGAAACGGGCACTTAGGGCTCTGGGTGCCTTACCCCTACTTCAGCCACAGCGGCTCAGCTTTCACCTGTCACAGGACTGGACTTTTATGTAAGATTTCTTTTAAAGAAGGATTCTTGATGCCTGTAGTCCTAGCACTTTGGGAAGCTGAGATGGGATTGCTTGAGTCCAGGAGTGTAAGACCAGCCTGGGTAACAAAGGGAGGCCCTCATCTCTACAAAAAATACAAAAATTAGCCAAGGCTTGGTGACATGTGCCTGCAGTCCCAGCTACTACTTGGGAGGCTGAGGCAGGTGGAGCAATCGATCCTGGGAGGTTGAGGCTGCAGTGAACCATGATTGTTCCACTGCACTCCAGCCTGGGTGACAGGGGGAGACCGTGTCTCAAAAAAATAAATAAATAAAATGGCCAGGCATGGTAGCTCACACCTATAATCCTAGCAGTTTGGGAGGTCGAGGCGAGCGGATCCTTTGAGGTCAAGAGTTTGAGACCAGCCTGGCCAACATGGTGAAACCACGTCTCTACTAAAAACACAAAAATTAGCCGGGCGTGGTCATAGGTACCTGTAATACCAGCTACTCAGAAGGCTGAGGCAGGAGAATCACTTGAATCCAGGAGGCGGAGGTCAGTGAGCCAAAATCGTGCCACTGCACTCCAGCCTAGGCGATAGAATGAGACTCCATCCAATAAATAAATGGATAAATAAAACATAAAAAATGGATTCCTTAAACCACCATTTTACAGTCTCACCTCAACAATTCCAAGAATTTTTTTCCTACTGTCAGTGCCTCTGGTTATAAAACACTATCTTCCTCTAGGTTACCTCTTGTAGCCTGACGAGAAAAAGTGTTGAGATAACAGATCTAACTTTCTTCTAATATTATATTGACACTACCATGTTTTCAAATTACACTGACTCTGATCATGATTAATAAACAGCTATTAGGTGTCTGTCTTTCTCTAGCTCTGCCCTACAGAATGCAAACTCAAGTGTTAAAGAGAAGAGATGCCAGTTACCTTTTTGGCTTCTGCTAAAGCACTCAGTTTTGGTCTTGGTGGTGGTGACTCATCATAAAAGAGAACATCATCTCCTTCCAAGATGCCTCGCCCCAGCTTGGGTGTCATTGTGGCCAGGGCTCCCTCCAGCCTGGGTAACTCGGATCCTGTCCGTGAAGGCTGAGCAGGGGGTTGTCTTGATGAGGATGGCACAGCTGGGCTCCTGACTTCACTTGAGCTCTGCAGAAATCTTTAAAGAACATACAGTCAAAATATGCAAACAGGGTTTATGAAAATAAAAACTCTAGAACTTAAGGTGGACTGGGAGGCGGCAGGCAGGCCACCAGCTGGGAGCTAGTTGTTAGCAAAATAATGTCCCCTTCTTGGCTGGTAATTCAAATTTGCACACAATAAGAACAATATTAGCTTTACTAACTCCGCCGTTATTTGAGTTTTCTTTGAATAAGCTGTAATTGTCCTAACACTTTAGAACTGATTAGTGTTTTTATCAACCGGTTGTCCAGTGGATGTCCTCCACAGTGCGCATAGCTGAAGATGCGGTGTGAACTATATTCCCACCCCTACCGTCAGCTCTAGGGCCTGTAAGAACTCATTGCATCTCCCTGCATCTTCGTTTATGCTACTGGGAAGGGACAATACAAGTGAGATATTGGAAGTCATTAACGAAAAGCACTGTAACTTAGAGATTATTTTACAGCCCTTTTTTTTTGAGACAGAGTCTCGCTCTGTTGCCCAGGCTGGAGTGCAGTGGCATGATCTCGGCTCACTGCAACCTCTGCCTCCCGAGTTCAAGTGATTCTCGTGCCTCAGCCTACCAAGTGTTGGGATTACAGGCATGAGCCATCACGCCTGGCAACAAATAGTTTTAAGAGCTATTTTACTTTTATTTTTGGAGACAGGGTCTTGCTCTATCATCCAGACTGGAGTGAACTGGCATGACTGTGGCTCGCTGCCCCTCTGCTTCCCCGGCTCAGGTGATCCTCCCACCTCAGCCTCCTGAGTATCTGGGACCACAGTGTGCACCACCCTACCCAGGTAATTTTTGTATTTTTTGTAGAGACAGGATTTCACCATGTTGCTCAGATTGGTCTTGAACTCCTGGGCTCAGGCAATCTGCCTGCCTTAGCCTCCCAAAGTGCTAGGATTATAGATATAAGCCACTGAGTCAGCCTGGTAAGAGATATTTAAAAACAAACAACAAACCTCAGAAATCATCCAGTCCAAACTTATCACATTACTCACAAGGGCCAGGCTCAAGACGAGAGGCAGCCCATCCCAGAGCAGTACTCTTCCCGACCCCACACACCCACTCTTGCAAGCTCCAGGCTGTATTTGCAAACTGCCTATCAAATCCTGCGCAAAGATTAGGTTTCCTTGGCCAACAAAACTCTGAAAATTTTCATTATGCAATGCTTCAAACTGATGGGCACTCTCTATTTCCCACGAGGCCTCCAACTCTGTACAGATTTCTATGCCCACGTATATAATTTATGTCACCTATAGGCTCACAATGAATAGCTCTATAGATATCCCACCAGCACCTCCAACTAATCTGCCTGAGAACAAACCCAATCGCTTACTTTCCCAAAGAATTTCCTCTTGTCTTATCATTGACTCCCTTTCGTGGATGTTGCCTTTCAGCAGCCCAGATTCGGGATGGCAAAAGGTTCAGCACCAGAGCACATGTGTGAGCCCAAAACTCGGCCCTAGCACAAACTAGCTCTCTGACCTCCAGGCACACTATTAGTAAAACAAGGCTGAGAAGCCCCCGGAGGCTCAGACGCTGTGTTTATGGAGTACGTATGAAGTGCCTGTGAACGCAGCTCTCACCAGTATTCAGATGACCTGAGTTCAGGAATCATTCATTTGTCCACCTACCATATGCATTTCCACTTGATTATTTTTTATTATTGGCTGAAGCCAAGTAACACATTTCCACTTGCTTTTGCTTCTAAAATGACTCTCCATTTTTAGTGCTTCATTTTTATCATGTATCCAAAGAACTGTACTCTACTCACTGGCTCTGCCTGTCATAAAAAACGGAATTGTGGCAAAACCCAGAAATGGCAGCCAGGCAAATCACTTGCATCCAGGAGTTGGAGACCAGCCTGGGCAAAAGGGCAAAACCCAGTCTCTAGAAAAAAACACAAAAATTCGCCAGGCATAGTGGCACATGCCTGTAGCCCCAACTACTTGTGAGGCCAAGGCAGGAGGATCATTTGAGCCTGGGACATGGAGGTTGCAGTGAGCCGAGACTGCGGCATTGCACTTCAGCTTTGGTGACACAGTGAAAACCTGTCTCAAAAAAAGAGAGAGAAAATGACAGCCAGCAGGTGAACCTACGCTCTCCCCCTTCACAAAAACCCTCTTTACATACATGTCACCCCTTTCCCTTCTCCATGGTGATAACGACTCTAACCTGTACCATTTGGTGTTGGGAGTCACCAGTGTAAGAAATAACACAGCCTTAAATGCTATTCAGGTTATGGGAAAACTATTTTACACTTTCAGAGTTAAAACGCAGCCAACCGAAACCTGAAGTCACATTCTAGAAATCGATGAAGACATTCTGAGGACGCCTGAGATGGATAACCCAAACAGGGAATGTTAAATCTGCTCCTCTTACCGCTTCTGTATTTCTTCTGATTTCCTTCTCCTCATCTCCAACATACGCTGCTTCTGTTGCTTCAAGAGTGCTGAGGCCGAGATGGACTGGATGGCAGGTTTCGGGAACCCCATGATCCCTGAAACAGAAGCCCACAGACTGAGGGCGTGCCCTGCGCGGCTGAGGGAACACAGGGACACACGTGCAGCCGCACAGCTGATGGTACCTGAAGTCGTGGTTTTGGCTAAATGCTGTTTTAAGTTCCTGGCTCCACACGTCGGCAGGTCCATCAGTTCCTTGAACTCCTCAGAGCAAGAGAGGCTCCTCTGGGGTATTCCTGTGCCAGGTCAACACCAGTTTTAGAGGATTCACATTCAGATAGTTTGACGTCATATGACATACCACTTTCTAAACTCTGCACTCGTAATTTTAGTCATATGTAAACAAAGAAGACAGAATACCAAGAGGAAAGAAAAGAATCCTTAACCTCCATCATTGGACTCATAGGATGGCAGGTATCCTCAGTATATTTTATTTCTAGTAATGATTAGAATACTAAGCCCTTAAATCTGGGGGTGATTCCACACCCTGTTTCTGGAATACGCACTAAGGATAAGGGTCCCTGACCACGGCTTATGACCATAAGCCCAGGGTGGGGGCTGCATTCTCTGATCAAGACTTGTTTTTATTTTTATTTTATTAAAAATTCTTTTGTTTTTATGACCAAGACCCATTTTAACAAAAGATAACCAATAAGTTTGGCCAGGAAGGTAATGCTGCTGATTCTAATGCTGGATGTAAAGAGGTGGACCCAGACACACCAAGAAATTGTAAAAAGCATACTAAGGTTAAGACACAGCTAAAACCAATGTGCTATTTTTTTCCTTAAGGTCCTGCAAACCAGGCTTGATTGATTGCTTTAGGTTAGACCACACAACTCACTGAGTACAGGTGATGAGTGGATTCTTCTTACTTAAGAGTATGAGCTGTATCCATTTTCAACCCGAAAGACTGCTTGCTCGCTTATTTATTTATTTATGTGCATGAATAAGTTCTTAGTGGTGATTTCTGAGATTCCGGTGCACCCATCACCGGAGTAGTATACGTTGTACCCAATGTGTAGTCTTTTATCCCTAAGACTGCATAATTAAACTGGAGAAATAAATTTCTTATGGAAAAACAAAATTACCGAGTTTTTGCTGTGTTTCCTGGATGATCAGGTTTGTGCCCTTAACGACCAGATTACTCAGAGTGGTTTGAATCTTCTTCTTTGGGGCCACAGCTGCTGCACTGAAATGACAAGTCACCCCAAAAAGAGAATCACTAAAGCCCTAACGCTCTGATGAGGTAAAGAAGGCATAGATATCATCGTTTATGACACACACTGTCCAAATTTCTCAAAACACCATCTAAGAAGGCTTTCTTTTCTTTTTTTTTTTTTTTTCCTTTTGAGATGGAGTCTCGCTCTGTCGCCCAGGCTGGAGTGCAGTGGCCAGATCTCCGCTCACTGCAAGCTCCGCCTCCCGGGTTCACGCCATTTTCCTGCCTCAGCCTCCCGAGTAGCAGGGACTACAGGCGCCCGCCACCGTGCCCGGCTAGTTTTTTTGTATTTTTTAGTAGAGACGGAGTTTCGCCGTGTTAGCCAGGATGGTCTTGATCTCCTGACCTCGTGATCCGCCCGTCTCGGCCTCCCACAGTGCTGGGATTACAGGCGTTAGCCACCGCGCCCGGCCTAAGAAGGCTTTCTTAATGTCCCGGCCCAATAGCATAACTGGTTTATGCACTGTGTCACAGACAAAAAGCTAGAGGCCCTCTGCTTGAGGTCATTCTGGAACGAAATTTGGCAAATTAAAAAAAAAAACAAAAAAACAAAAAAACAACCCAATGCTTTGATCTAGCAGTCTAGATATTTATCTTTAAGGATTATGCAAAAATGTAGAATATGAACGACAGCTTTGTTTATAATGTGAAACACTGGAAACACCATTAGTGTTCCCCCATAGGGAACTATTTAAATGAATTAAGGCAGAGTATGTAAAAGAACGCTATGTGGCCACTAAAAATACATAAGACAAGAAAAACATTAATTATTTTACACTGGAAAAAAAGTGGATACTAAGAATAGGGACAATATGATCTCATTTTATATTACAAAAAATTTATACATATGAAAAAACAAAACATAATACCTAGGAGTATATATACCAAGGAACTAACAATTTGGGATCTTTTTTGAGACAAGATCTCACTCTGTTGTCCAGCCTGGAGTGCAGTGGAGCAATCATGACTCACTGCAGCCTCAACTTCCCCAGGCCCAAGCAATGCTCCCATCTCGGCCTCCCAAACAGCTGGGACTACAGGCGTGTGCCACCATGCCCAGCTAATTTTTTTGCATTTTGTGGAGATGGGGTTTTGTCATGTTGCTCAGGCTGGTCTCAAATTCCTGGGCTTAAGCAATCCTCCTGCCTTGGCCTCCCAGAGAGCTGGGATTACAGATGTAAGCAACTGTGCCTGGCCAAGAACTAACAGTTTTTCAGGTGGTAGGATTACAGTTGGTTTTTATTTTCTCCATTGGTTGAATTGTATGTTCTTTTAAAAGACTAATATACATGTATGCTTTTAGCAGATTGGAAAAATTCAGAAATCATTTTAAATCTCAAAAACATGCTTACTGTTAAAAAACAAACAGGAAGTGAGTCCTCTGGCCCCATTCCTGTTGGATTGGGACCAAAAATCTATGTTTTATTCTTGGATCAACTGTAGCTGCCTCGTGCCAAGTCCTCAGATATACTTTATATAATGTGGTGACGAGGCCACTGATTATAAGCTTGTCCAAACCATAGCCCGCGGGCCACACGCAGCCCAGGATGGCTTTGAATGTGCGCCAACACAAATTCATAAACTTTCTTAAAACATTAAGAGACTTTTCTTTTTTTTTTTTTTTTTAGCTTATCAGCTATCATTAGTATATTTTATGTGTAGTCCAAGATAATTCTTCTTCTAAAGGGGCCCAGGGAACCCAAAAGATTGGACACCCTTGGATTACAGCATCAGGGACTCTAGTGACTCTGACTCCCCAGGCAAGGGGCCATGGATGCCTGCCCAGCATCGCCCCACTCCCCGTGTGGGGCTTCATAGTATATTCACTCACTGAATGAAATTTGGGTTCCACGAGGTCTGTAGCCTCACTCAAATAGTCGTAGGATAAATAATTAGAAGGGTGTTAACACTGTAATTAACACATTTTTAATGGCCCTGACAAAGGTGCACTATTCACATTAGAAGACAAAGAGGGGCTGGGAGCAGTAGCTCACGCCTGTAATCCCACCACTTTGGGAGGCCAAGGCAGGCAGATCACCTGAGGTCAGGATTTCGAGACCAGCCTGGCCAACATGGTGAAACCCTGTCTGTACTAAAAATGCAAAAATTAGCTGGGCGTGGTGGCACGCACCTGTAGTCCCAGTTACTCAGGAGGCTGAGGCAGAAGAATCACCTGAACCTGGGAGATGGAGGTTGCAGTGAGCTGAGACTGCGCCACTGCACTCCAGCCTGGGTGATAGAGTAAGATTCCACACCAAAAAAAAAAAAAAAAAAAAAAGTTGAAGAGAAGAGTGGGCTCTCTTAAAGTTCAACACAACATAAGTCAATCTGTCTGTCTCCTGAAAGTTTTTATCTCTACCTGGGAATAAAAGCGGTCTTTAACCAACTTGTTTCAGGCAATGAGTGATGAAAGATAAAACCTGTACAAGTATCCTATGACGGTTACAGGAAGATACAACTAGTAGGTTTAGTCTTTGATAAGCAAAATCCTCTGCCCAAAAGAAGCCCCGAGAACATCTTACATTGAAGCTGCATATGAGGCAGAAGAAACTCCTCCGTAGTAAAAGCCATCTTGGCACAGTCGTTCTTTGAGGCTGGTGCCTCTGCGGGCAAACTTCTTTGGAATTCGTCCTCCAGAGAAGGTGGACTGCAAGTCAGCGCGCTTTGCGCTGAGCTTCTTGTACTGAGCCTGGACGTGGTACTGACAGTACTCGCAGTCGCGCTGCAAAAGGCAGAGCAGTGGCATCAGGATGAGGGCGACAGGCTAGGAAACAGCAGTGAGCAGACACAGTTCCTTCTCCCCACTTCCCGGAACATGACGCAGGAAGAGTCCTCCCTGCCGACCTCCACGAACGTTCCCAACGTGAAAGGGGTACTCAGTCCCCGAGGGGAAGAAGTTCTTCCCTTCGAGTCCCCTGAAAGCACTGTTCTGATGAAATTCCCCTTGCCCTCTTTCTACAAAGGAAATCAGCTTCTAGGATGAACCTCGAAAACAAGTTAGGTGAAACAAGTCAGATACACAAGGTCCCATGTTGTAGAAGTCCTTTTACAGAAGAGGCAAATCCATAGGGACAGAAAGCAGATTAGACGTCACCAGGAGATGGAGGGAGTGGGGATGGCAGTGATGACTTTATGGTGCCAGTGTTTTCACAGGGTGATGGAATTCTGAAACCAGGGAGCTGGTGGTTACACAACTAAATACCATTGAATTATATACATTTTAAAAATGGTTAACTGTATATTGTTAATTTTGCTCCAGTAAAAAATAATTTAAAAACAAAATCAGCTCCCAGCGAGGTTTTTCTAGCTGTTTCACTGGTTGATCCTCGGACAAGTGCTATCCTTTCAGTGAGAGAAACAAAGAGAGATGGTGCAGCGTTGTTCTACCGAGTGAACAGTAGTTATGGTGTCAATGGATTTTTTTTTTTTTTTTTTTTTTTTTTGAGACAGAGTCTCGCTCTGTCACCCAGACTGGAGTGCAGTGGCGTGATCTTGGCTCACTGCAACCTCTGCCTCCCAGGTTCAAGTGATTCTTGTGCCTCAGCCTCCCACGTAGCTGGGATTACAGGCATGCACCACCACACCCAGCTAATTTTTGTATTTTTACTAGAGACGGGGTTTTACCATGTTGGCCAGGCTGGTCTTGAACTCCTGGCCTCAAGTGATCTGCCCACTTCGGCCACCCAAAGTGCCAGGATTACAGGCATGAGCCACCGCCCCTGTCCAGACAATGGAGTTTTAAGAATCTAGTTCTCATGGGGAGATTCGTTAGGTACTTCACTCTGAAACCGCATTTTCCAATCGTCTCCCACCTTATTCTTTCCTGCCCACTAATTCATTTAATAGGAAGGAATAAGGGAATAAAAAAAGCTGAAACCAAAACCTGTCATTTAATCCTTTCAAAGAACTCTAAGAAGTACCTCTTCACATCTACTACGATGGCTATAACGAAAAAGAAATACAGTAACAGTTGCTGATGAGGACAGGGAGGAACTGGAAAGTTCATCCACTGCTGGTGGGAATGTAAAACCGTGGGGCCACTTGGGAAACCAGTCTGGCAGTTCCTCCAAAATCTAGACAGTTACCATACTGACCCAGCAATCCCACTCCCAGGTATATGCCCAAGGGAATGGAAAACATACATCCACATAAAAACTTGTATGTGAGTGTGTTAGCAGCATTATTCATAAGAGCTAAATGTGGCAACAACCCAAGTGTCTACCAACCAATGAAAGAATAAAACAACATGTGGTATATCCATACAATGGAATATTATTTACCCACAAAAAGGAATAAAGTGTTGATAAATGCTATGGCATAGATCAATTGTGAGAAAAATTATGCTAAGCAAAAGAAGCCAGACAGAAAAGGCCACATATTGTGATTCCATTATATGAAATGTCTAGAAGAGGCAAATCCATAGAGACAGCAAGGTTAGTGCTTACCAGGGGATGGGAGAGAGGAGACCAGGAGTGATTGCTAGTGGGTACTGGGTTTCTTTCCGGGGCAATGAAAGGGTTCTGAATTTACACAGTGGTGATGGTTGCACAACTGTGTGAATGTATTAGAAATTACTGAATTGTTTATTTATATTCTTTTTTTGAGACAGAATCTCACTCTATCACCCAGGGCTGAAGTATAATGGTGTGATCTCGTCTCACTGAAACCTCTGCCTCCTGGGTTCAAGTGATTCTCTTGCCTCAGCCTCCCAAGTAGCTGGGACTACAGGCACCCCCCACCAAGTCTGGCTAATTTTTGTATTTTTAGTAGAGGTGGGGTTTCACTATGTTGGCCAGGCTGGTCTCGAACTCCTGACCTCAGATGATCTGTCCACCTCTGCCTCCCAAAGTGCCGAGATTACAGGCCTGAGCCATCGCACCTGGCCTGAATTGCTTACTTTAAAAGGGTGAATTGTATGGTATGTGAATTATACCTAAATGAAGCTATTATTTTCTTTAAAAGCCCTAAGAAAAGGTATAATGGAGTTAAAATATAGGTTAAAATATAATTTTCATTGTATTTCATCATGTTTGCTCTGTGGAACTATAAGAATTGAAGGCGGCCGGGTGCGGTGGCTCAAGCCTGTAATCCCAGCACTTTGGGAGGCCGAGACGGGCGGATCACGAGGTCAGGAGATCGAGACCATCCTGGCTAACACGGTGAAACCCCGTCTCTACTAAAAAAAAAAAATACAAAAAACTAGCCGGGCGTGGTGGCGGGCGCCTGTAGTCCCAGCTACTCGGGAGGCTGAGGCAGGAGAATGGCGTAAACCCGGGAGGCGGAGCTTGCAGTGAGCTGAGATCCGGCCACTGCACTCCAGCCTGGGCGACAGAGGGAGACTTCATCTCAAAAAAAAAAAAAAAAAAAAAAAAAATTTGTTACCCCCCCCGGTTGGGGATATAGGGCCTGGGGGGGGGGGGT
>NC_037677.1:36485216-36615933 GCF_003255815.1 Theropithecus gelada
AAAAAAAAAAAAAAAAAAAAAAAAAAAAGAAGGCAAACAAAAATTCTGTCTTAAACCTCTTGGTCAGATAAAAGATCACTTTCCTGGCCGGGCGCGGTGGCTCAAGCCTGTAATCCCAGCACTTTGGGAGGCCGAGACGGGCGGATCACGAGGTCAGGAGATCGAGACCATCCTGGTTAATATGGTGAAACCCCGTCTCTACTAAAAAAGTACAAAAAACTAGCCGGGCGAGGTGGCAGGCGCCTGTAGTCCCAGCTACTCGGGAGGCTGAGGCAGGAGAATGGCGTGAACCCGGGAGGCGGAGCTTGTAGTGAGCTGAGATCCGGCCACTGCACTCCAGCCTGGGCGACAGAGCGAAACTCCGTCTCAAAAAAAAAAAAAAAAAAAAAAAAAAAAAAAAAAAAAAAAAAAAAAGATCACTTTCCTAAGAGGTTAAATCTCCCCACCCTTCCCCTGCCCTCACTTTCTTAAACTGGCAATTATTAACCACACATTAAATTTTCTCATTTTGACTCTTCCTTTAAGTGGGACACTCAATTCCAAACTGGTCATCACAGCTAAAGTACCTACAGTTTATTCCTAACTATTCTTTTCTTTAGCAGAAACCATCCTAACAAGGCTGAAACCAACCAAATTCACAGTCTGCGTGCACGGCTCTCCGTTCTTCTTCTTGGCTTTACAGGTTCCCAAGTCAAGAGCTTCACCCATAATTAAGACCTTCTGAGGATGATCGATAGATAAACACACCTGTAAGAAAAAGGTGGGGCAGGAGTTAAAGACAGACAAAATTATGGCCTTTTATTAGCAGGAATAGAAAAAAGAATGGGCGGTGCTGATTTAAGAAGGTTACTGCCGGGCGCAGTGGCTCATGCCTACAATCCTAGCACTCTGGGAGGCCGAGGCGGGTGGATTGCTTAAGGCCAAGAGTTTGAGACTAGCCTAGGCAATGTGGCAAAACCCTGTCTCCACAAAAAAAACACAAAAATTAGCCAGGCGTGGTGGTGCGTGCGTGTAGTCCCAGTTACTTGGGGGGCTGAAGTGGGAGGATCACTACAGCCTGGGAAGTTGAGGCTGCAGTGAGCTGTGATCGCACCACTGCACTCCAGCCTAGGTAACAGAGTGAGGCCCTGTCTCAAAAAGGAGAGAGGTTTTGCTGGTTTAAAGGAATCTGAAGCCAGTGCTCTATCACTGTTTTAGGAACAGGGGTGCAGAAGGCACCTTCAGTTCTCTTCCCATTTTCCATCCTTTCCTTCATCTTTGCAAATGGAATCCTGATTTTGTCTGGGCTGGCCGAGTTCGCAGCCTCAGGTAATAGATCCTGTTTCCTGTTTTCCCAGCACTCCTTAGAGCTAGCATTAGTTATGTGATAAGTTCTAGATGCTCAGACGTAAACAGGAGTTGGTAGGGAAGCTTTTGCTTTCCTGATAAAATGAGTTAGGAGGCTGGCTCCCCCTTCCTCCTCACTTCTCGCCTTGAATGGAGATGACTGGAGGGAGACAAGTTCCTGAAAGGCCTTGCTGAACTCAGTTCTCTCCCTTCTTGTTTGCAATTCTCCTCTTGGAGAGACTGTACCAAGAGGGACTGTCCCAAATAGCTCGGGCTTTGTCCTCACCCCTCCTATGAGAAGATCTCCTACAACACTTGAGCTCAATAAGGCAAGTGGCCTCCAGGTTATAAAACCCGGATCAGGGTGCTTTCACAATCTCTCCGCTGCAGGGTGAAGAGCGCCATGAGCAGACAGGACTCTGCCTGCCTGGAGTGCCTTTCCTAAGCTTTGGTGGACTGGCTCAACCTAGATCCTAGGCTTCTGTGGACTCTCGCTGCCTAAGGTGCTTCACTCAACTTGTATAAGTGTTTTGTCTCCCGGGTGCATACTCCCGCAGGCGGGCTTGTGCAAAGCTGCGGGTAGCTTGGTTTGTGCTGAACCACTGGCAGCTGGGTTTGTACAAAGCTTCCAGCCAGACCCGGGAACCTACCAGATCTAGAAATAGTAGAAATTGGCAAGGTGTTTAGAGCTTTCCCATGGGATTGGTAAAGAGTGTATGGTGTTCCTCTCCAAGAAACTGGTACCCTTCCACGGTATGCCACTTCACAGTGATGGCTAGAGTTTCAAAGGCATCTTGTGACCAGGAGAGAAAGGCTGAGATTCACAGAGATGTCACTCTTAAATCACTATAGTGTCTACATCTGGATTTTTAAAGAATATATGTAAGAAAAATAAGTCCCACTGTTTATTGTTGAAAAGAAACTGTACTTAAGTTTGTTTGTTATTTGCAGCCAAACACATTCCTAACCAATAGAGGAAGATTTGTTGCCATTCTCTGGTGAAAGCAAGGAATGAGATAACATTTTTCTCACTTCTCTTGAAAAGAATAATCTGACTACAATAGAGGAAAGTTCCGTGCTGGGTCAGAGTAGAGAACTGTCAGTTGCTATTCACACTGTGTCTAGATTTGCGATTTCCTAGAGAAGCAGTGGATAGTGCCAAAACTCTAGTATTTCAGAAGATGAAAATTCACTTTGATTTTAAACGGCAGCTATGGTTGTCATAGTCAATGAAGCAAAATTCCCTCAATTATAAAACACTGCTTTCTTGATGCCACCATAAAAATTTATATAAGGAATCATGCCGGGCACGGCAGCTCACACTTGCAATCCTAGCACTTTGGGAAGCCGAGGCAGGTGGATCACCTGAGTCCAGGGGTTTGAGACAAGCCTGGGCAACAGAGTGACACCCTGTCCCTAAAAAAATCACAAAAATAGGCTGGGCGTGGTGGCTCATGGCTGTAATCCCAGCACTTTGGGAGGCCAAGGTGGGTGGCTCATCTGAGGTCAGCAGTTCGAAACCAGCCTGGCCAACATGGTAAAACCTCGTCTCTACTAAAAATACAAAAAAATTAGCTGGGCATGGTGGTGCATGCCTGTAATCCCAGCTACTTGGGAGGCTGAGGGAGAAGAATCACTTGAACCTGGGAGGCGGAGGTTGAAGTGAGCCAAGATCGTTCCATTGCACTCCAGCCTGGGCAACAAGAGTGAAACTCCATCACACACACACACACACACACACACACACACAAACCCCACAAAAATTAGCAGAGCGTGGTGGTGCACACCTGTAGTTCCAGCTACTCAGGAGGCAGAGGTGGAAGTATCACTCGCGCCCAGGAGATGGAGGTTGCAGTGAGTCAAGAATATATCACTGTACTCCAGCCTGGGCAACAGAGCAAGACTCACTCTCAAAAAAAAAAAAAAAAAAAAGTATGAATCTAAGGAAATCTGAGTATAATAGTTAAAAAAAAAACCTCCAGGAACTTTGTAAGTAGTTTGAAAAGACAGAATAAAGGTAGTTGTTACAAACACTTTAGAATAGGTGGAAATTCAGAATACTGGTGGGTAATGAATGAACAAAAAATGAAAAGCCAGATTCACAGAGACACAATCACATAAAAGCATGACTTATTTTCTGGAGGTAGACTAATACAAACCTTTTTCTTTTCTTTTTTTTTTGAGATGGGGTCTTACTTTGTTACCTAGATTGGCATGCAGTGGCACAATCAGGGCTCACTAGAGCCTCAACATCCCACTGCAGCCTCCTGAATAGCTGGAACTACAGTTGTGCGCCCCCACTCACAGTGAATTTTTACATGTTTGTGGAGATGGGGGTCTCACTGTGTTGCCTGGGCTGGTCTTGAACTCCTGGGCTCAAGTGATCCTCCCACTTTGGCCTCCCTAAATGTTAGGATTACAGGTGTGAGCCACTGTGTGCAGCCTCAAACGTCTTTGATAAAACTCAGTTAACTTGTGAGGACAATCATTGCTCAAATCCCAGAAACAGGCTCTTACCTCCTCTGAACCATCCTTGGGCTTCATGGGGTTGGCATTGAGGATCCCTACGACAGTCCCCTGCTCCGTCTTCCAGAGCGCTTTGTGAACTTCTCCAAATAAGAACAAGGACACGCATTGTGTCAGGTCACGAAGATCATTCAGTTTCCAGATGCTGAAGGTTTTTCCCTGGAACAAAGAGTCATTTTAATTTTTTTAATAATTTTTGACTTGTAGGTTATGCTCATTTATGGTTCAAGAGTTTTACAATGGAAAACTATATGCATATAATCCATTAAATCCAAGTTTTGTTGTTACTCGAATATGTATCGTCAGCATGTGTGATAACTGTAAATTAACCCATTTTCTAGGCTTTCGCATTCTATTACCCTTCTCATGTTAGAGATGCAGCTGAAATAAAGCAAGCCGGTGGCAAACTTGTTAGCAGAGTCTCTAATTATCTTGGGTCTAAGCAGAGGGAGTGGGATAGCACTGCCTTTCTAATGATGCAGAGACACACGTGCATATCATTAAAAGGACAGTGGAGGGTATGACACTACCATTTAATAACTTACTGATATGAATCAATGTTAGGTAAATTGAGTAAATCTATTCTATATCATTGATTAATTATATGATGATGATTATTTTTAGAGACAGGGTCTTGCTCTGTCACCCAGGCTGGAGGGCAGTGGTGCAATCACGTCCCGTTGCTCACTCCAACTCCTGGGCTCAGAGGGATCCTCCACCCTCAGCCTCCTCAGCAGCTGGGACTACAGGCACGTGCTACCAGCCCCAGCTAATTTTTTTGTTTGTTTCTTTTCATAGAGATGAGGTCTCACCATGTTGCCCAGGCTTGTCATGAATTCCTGGGCTCAAGTAATCCTCCCACCCCATCCTCTCAAAGCGTTGGGGTTACAGACGTGAGCCACCAAGCCTGGCCTAAGTCTGTTATTAATATAATAAAGAAGTTTCCTCTCTAGGCTATTAAATCTTTGCTTAGCTTACCAGAAAAACAAAAGCATCATTTCACGAAAACTGGTTGAGTTTAACCCTAACGTTTCAGAAGTATTACTAAGTATCTGAAGAAATACAGCTCAAAATGCTGACCGACTATAACGTGAAAAACCTTCACTTTTTCAGATGTTTTTAAAACCAGAATACTTTGAATAATCTTGACTTGCACTATCTCACAGAGGCATCTGGGCTGGGTATGGTTTTGGGCTACAGTATGGAATCTCCTGCCCAGACTCTGAGCACTAGAATCCATCTTCTATGGATTTGTGCAATGCCTGTCTTGGAATAGTTCAGATAAATTCTTGTGTCTCAATAGCAAAGACTTGGAATCAACCCATATGTCCATCAGTGACAGACTGGATTAAGAAAATGTGGCACATATATACCATGGAATACTATGCAGCCATAAAAAAGGATGAGTTTGTGTCCTTTGTAGGGACATGGATGCAGCTGGACACCATCCTTCTCAGCAAACTATCGCAAGAACAGAAAATCAAACACCGCATGTTCTCACTCATAGGTGGGAACTGAACAATGAGATCAACTGGACTCAGGAAGGGGAACATCACACACCGGGGCCTATTGTGGGGAGAGGGGAGTGGGGAGGGATTGCATTGGGAATTATACCTGATGTAAATGACGAGTTGATGGGTGCTGACGAGCTGATGGGTGCAGCACACCAACATGGCACAAGTATACATATGTAACAAACCTGCATGTTATGCACATGTACCCTAGAACTTAAAGTATAATAAATAAATAAATTCTCATGTCTATTATTATCATGTAAATACAGCCACTTATGAAGTAACTAAGAATTTAATCAAAGGGAAACCAGACCTGTCCACATTCACCTTAATAGCAATAGGGCTAGTGTAGGACCGGGTAATCTTTAATTTTTTAAATTTTTTTTAAGTTCCAGGGTACATGTGCAGGATGTGCAGGTTTGTTACATAGGTAAACGTGTGTCATGGTGGTTTGCTGCACCTGTCAACCCACCACCTAGGTATGAAGCCCGGCGTGCATTAGCTCTTTTCCCTAATGCTCTCCCCTTCCCTGCCCTCCCCCAACAGGCCCCAGCGTGTGTTGTTCCCCTCCTTGTGTCCATGTGATCTCATTGCTCAGCTCCCACTTATAAATGAGAACATGCAACGTTCGGTTTTCTGTTCCTCCGTTAGTTTGCTGAGGATAATGGCTTAGGACCAGGTACTCTTAAAATTCAACTCCATGTCAGCTCTCACAAAAAACCAAAGATTGGCCAAGATCTAAATTAGAGAATAACATCATGATTGAGCATGAACAATCATAGTATTTTAGAGACAGGAGAGATTTTCAATCTAACCAAAGCCAATTCCTTCATTTTTATAGATAAGGAGATGGAAGCCGCTAAAGAAAGATGAATGGCCAACCTAAGGTAACGTCGCTAGTTAAGGGCACAGGCTTAGAAGCCAGGCTATCTGACTTGCCAGGTCACAGAATAACTTTCCCATTTATGACTCAGTCAAAAGTGATTTTGAAACTTGTTAGATCTTTGGTGACAACGATCAAATTAAATATATCATACAACACTGACACAGGCCAGCAATTTCAGCACTTCTGTGGTTGACGTCTTACATCTAAAGGGACCTCCAAAGAATCTGTGAACTCAGCCTTTCTGGTTACTTGTCCCTCTCCTCCATGGGAGAGATTACAGTATCACAGGGACAACCACATGTGTCACCAAAAACAATGACAGGTGAAATGCAGTAAGAATGATTTGGACAATGGAAAGCCCAAGAAACCTGTACCACCAGGCCTTATTTAAATAGAGCATCCTTTGCATATACCCGCTGGATACCAACTCAATGATGTGTGGCGGTTCTGGAACTTACTATACTTATTTCTAAATGAAACACCAACAGGTTCCAGTTAACAAATTCAGGATATCAAGTTCCCACTGTTAGTTTGCAGTAAAACAGCTAAGAAATCAATACAATGGCTCACATTGTTTCCACTCTGTGGCGTAACCTTCTTTAATATAACCCCAAATGTCACCCAGTCTATTTCTTCCAGCTTCTCTCTGGCCATCTTTTCCTTGATCTGAGACAGTCTGATCAGTTTTCGGCCGGTCATTTTCTTGTTCATTTCTGTGGAGGATACTCGAGGTCGCCTGGGTTAAGAAACTAATGATTAGTAATTATGATTCTAATGAAAAATTACTTGGCATCTTAGCAGGTGGTAAGGGAGTGTGATGGTCAGAAACCTCTACAGTACCTGTTCTCGGGAAGCTTAGTAATATAGTATGACCAAGGCATCCATTTTTTCAGCAAATATATATATATATATATATATATATATATATATATATGCGCAATTTCGGCTGTGAAATTGCAGTGGCGCAATTTCGGCTCACTGCAGCCTCCACCTCCCGGGTTCAAGCGATTCTCCTGCCTTAGCCTCCTGAGTAGCTGGGACTACAGGCACCCGCCATCACACCCGGCTAATGTTTGTATTTTTAGTAGAGATGGGGTTTTGTCATGTTGGCCAGGCTGGTCTCAAACTCCTGGCCTCAAACAATCTGCTCGCCTTGGTCTCCCAAAGTGTGGGGATTACAGGTGTAAGCCACCACGCCTAGCCTCTAAGATAATTTTTAAAGCTAGGTTTGCCTTTCTTTGGATATAGATCTAGGGCTTATATAGAATACAAGAAAGATAACAAATCCTTTAAGCTCTTAAATTATGTAAATTTTAATATTCTTCTGAAAACAATCCTTTTTTACTTTATTACAAAACCATGAATTGATATTCATAAATAAGACATCTAAATTTCATCAATTATGCAAGAATTTCACAGATTCTACTATTCTAATTGAATTTTTTTAAAAGACAACATTTTGACATATAGTAAAGGCTTTTGAATGTAGCTTCAATTAATATATTCTTGTTCCTAATGACTGGTCAAAAAACTTAGGGTTATTCCCATTTGTTTCGTCTTTGATTGCATTATATATTTGCAGATGAGCAAAGACACTCAGAGGAAAACAAGCTTCTTCACTATTTCATGAGTCTTCTGGAACAGAAAGTCCCAGAGCTAAGTTTGAGCAATGAAGAATATTCAGGAAGCAAAACATTGACTTCAGCGGAAAAATTCTTGCCTTTGTCTGATTTCTGTGATTGTGGTGTGGTAAGTGCCCCGCTCACCCCAAGTTACTTAAGGGTGTATGTCAGCTGCCTGAACCCTGAAGGCCAGGTAGTGGGCCACAGCCGTGGTACCCAGCCGAAGAGCAGATGTCCCTGAGAACCCAACCATTCTGGAGCGGATCTGGGAACACACCAAGAAAAAAGTCTCATCACACATACACAGTAGGCAAACAGCTTAGAGGAGTCTTAACTAGAACAATTAGATGAGAAAGAAATAAAGGGCATCCGAATTAGAAAAGAAGTCAAAGTATCCCTGTTTGCAGATGATAGGATCTTATATTTGGAAAAACCTAAAGACTCCACCAAAAAACTATTAGCACTGATAAACAAATTCAATAAAGTTGCAGGATACAAAATTGATATTCAAAAATCAATAGCATTTCTATATGCCAACAACCAACAATCTGAAAAAGAAATCCAGAAAGTAATCCCATTTACAACTGCTCCAAATGAAACACCTAGGAACACACTTAACCAAAGAAGTGAAAGATCTCCACAATGAAAACTAAAAAACATTGATTCAAGAAATTAAAGAGGATCCAAATATGGATCCAAATATGGAATATGGAATCCTTAAAGAGGATCCAAATACGGAAAAATAGCCCATGTTCACGGATTGAAAGAATCAAGGTTGTTCAAATGTCCATACTATCCAAAGCAATCTAGAGCGTCAATGCAATCCCCATCAAAGGTCCAATGACAGTCTTCACAGAAATAGAAAAAACAGTCCTAAAGGTATACGGAACCACAAAAGACCCCAAATAGCCAGAGCAATCCTGAGCAAAAAGAACAAAACTGGAGGAATCACATTGCCTGACTTCAAATTATACTAAAGCTACAGTAACCAAAACAGCATGGTACTGGCACAGAGAACCCAGAAATGAATCCATAAATCTGCAATGAACTCATTTTCAACAAAGGTGCAAAGAACATACACTGGGGAAAGGACAGTCTCTTCAACAAATGGTGCGGTGAAAACTGGATATCCATATGCAGGAGAATGAAACTAGACTTCTATCTCTTGCCATATACAAAAATCAAATCAAAATGTATTCAAGAGGCTGGGCACGGTGGCTCATGCCTGTAATCCCGGCACTTTGGGAGGCCGAGGCAGGTGGATCACCTGAGGTCAGGAGTTTGAGACCAGGCTGGCTAGCATGGCAGTTTCTACTAAAAATACAAAAATTAGCCAGGCATTGTGGTGTGTGCTTGTAGTCCGAGCTACTCGGGAGGCAGAGGTTGCAGTGAGCTGAGATCACGACACTGTACTCCAGCCAGGGCAACAGAGCGAGACTGTGTCAAAGAAAAAGATTAAAGACTTAAATCTAAGTCTTGAAACTATGAGATTACTAAAATAAAACATTGGGGAAACTCTCTAGGACATTGGTCTTGGCTAAGATTTGTTGAGTAGTAACTCATAAGCACAGGTAACCAAAGCAAAAATAGACAAACGAGCAGATCTCCCACACAATCTTGCTGCCATCCAGGAGTGCCTTACATGTAAGTCCGAGTCATTCTTTCACTTTTGGATCCTTCCCAGTTTTGAGGAAACCTTTTTTTTTTTTTTTTTTTGAGATAGGGTCTTGCTCTGTTGTCCAGGATGGAGTGCAGTGGCACAATCTTGGCCCACTGCAGCCTGGACCACCTCCCCACTCAGCCTCCCAAGCAGCTGGAACTAGAGGCGCATGTCACCACACCAGGCTAAATTTTGTTTCTGTAGAGATGGGGTTTTGCCCTGTTGCCCAGGCTGGTCTCAAGCTCCTGAGCTCAAGCAATCTACCCCCTTCAGCCTCCCAAAGTGCTGGGAATACAGATGTGAGTCACCATGCCCAGCTACGGAAAGGTTCTTCTATACAGCCCAGGGTTTTTTCCATAACAGTGAGTTAAAAGATTACAAAAACAAACAAACAAACAAACAAACAAAAAGGCTCCAAAATCTAAAACTTTCTAAGCACAAACATGACACTCAAAGGAAACACTGTAGCATTTCGGATTTTGGATTTTAGATTTGGGATTCTTAACCAGCAATTCTATATAATGTAAATATTCCAGAATCCAAAATCCAAAACAGTTCTGGTCCCAAGCATTTTGGATAAGGGATCCTCAACCTGTGTCGGGGAATTTCTATGAATATGTCCTTTAGAGTATTTTTAGGGCCTGAGGTTCATGTATAACAATGACAAAGAGACTCAAACAATTCTGTAATCCCTTAAATTTAAAAGCCACTCAGAAGCTTTTGCTGAGTAGTTTAAGTCTCCTTTATCTCAATTTTGATTCACATGTGCAATAAACGCCCACCGGCAGCAACATGGTTCAGTACCCGTACGGAGCTTCAAGTGGGCCATGGCTGGGGCAGGCAGTAGCATCTCAGGGAGGGGCAATTCTCTACCTTGAGAAGGAACCCTGCTGCCCCGTCAATGAAAACCACAGCTTCTACTGCTGTATTCTATTTCTCAGACTGTGTCTCAGATGTAATTAAGACATAAATACATTCTTCAGTTTTGGAGAATACCAAGTCTTTACAAGACACTTCTTTTTTGTTTGTAGAAACAGGGTCTTGCTGTGTTGCCCAGGCTGGAGTGCAGTGGTATGATCATAGCTCACTGCAGTCTTGAACTCCTGGGCTCACGTGATCTTCCTGCCTCAGCACTCCCCCTACCCCACAAGTAGCTAGGACTACAGGTGCGTGCCACTGCGTCCAGCTAATTTACTTTTTGTAGAGATGAAGTCTCACTGTGTTGCACCAGCTAGTCTCGAGCTTCTGACTTCAAGCAATCCTCCTGCCCTGGCCTCCCAAAGTGCTAGGATTGCAGGTGTCAGCTACCACACCCAGCCTTATAATACACGTTTATTGTATGTTGGCAACACTTGTTCTTCTCTGCCTAATAATATATACTTTAAGAGCTTAGCAGTTTTAGTTTGTTGGCTGATGTTTAGACTGACAAAGTTTAAGAGTTTTAGAGGGTTTCACTTAGTTCCTCAAATGGACTGTGCGAAAAGCAATCCAGTCTCACAGTAAGGATTACTGTTCTGCTCCGGGATTATCCAGATGTAATGATGGAGAATCAATGGAGTAGTGACACGGAGTATAGATAATTAAAAAAATAAAAATAAAGTAAAAAGCCATAAAAGTCCAGGATTTGAATATAGCTTTTAATTGAACTGAGCTTGGAATATATTCCTATTTTAACAGGCTATCTTAAATTTCTCCCCATAACAGATGCAAAGAATATAAATTTGCCTTAAAAAGGCTATTAGAAAGAAAAACGGCAGCTGGGCATCACGCCTGTAATCCCAGCACTTTGGGAGGCCGAGGCAGGTGGATCACCCGAGGTCTGGAGTTCTAGACCAGCCTGGTCAACATGGTGAAACCCCATCTCAACTAAAAATACAAAAAAAAATTAGCCAGGCATGGTGGCAGGCACCTGTAATCCCAGTTACTTGGGGGGCCAAGGCAGGAGAATTGCTTGAACCCGGGAGGCGGTGGTTGCAGTGAGCTGAGATCGCGCCACTGCACTCCAGCCTGGGGGACAAGAGCGAGTCTTTGTCTCAAAAAAAAAAAAAAAGTTAAAAAAGAAAAATGGCATAGCTGTTTTTCTTAACATCAATTATAAGAATCAATAGAAACAGAAAAAATGATCCTAAAATTTATACGGAACCACAAAAGACCCAGAAGAGCGAAAGCAATCCAGTAATTGCTCAATTGCATAAATATCATCCTGGTTAAACTCTCTGTGTATTTAAAAATAGTCTAAATTATACCTCAAAAGAGATGTAGAAAAATTTTAAAAGTCTGTTTCCGTCTGTCAATTTCTGATTAAATATACTACCATTTGTCCATTTCTTTTTATAGATACATATTCTTTGTTGATTATATACACAAGAAAAAGTCTTTCTTAAACATTTTATATGCAACTGTACTTAGTCAAACCCAGGGCTACTGCTAGTCTTACGGTGGTGTTTTGTAGAGTTCAAAAGCTGCTGGTGTTTTGTGGATCCTGATGTACAAACACAGTACTTCTAAAAGACACCGAGAGGCACAAAAAGCTATGCAGTGGCACATATGAATAGATGGTATAGCTACTGACCTGAGCCGCAGGCCGGAGAAGGCTTCTACACAGATGGGTTGAGCCGCTTCCCCAGAGCTTCCTGGGGTCCCCACCATTTGACCTCTAGTTATCCCACTAGGTTTGTTCCGAGAAATAGTCTGGAGTGGTTGGGAGGGTGCACTTGTCATCCTTGAAGATGAGCTTTTGGGCTCTAGAAAATTAACACAATTAATGAAAAGGCAACCACACAGATAATCACAAAATTTATTTTTACAGATTTGTTCCTTTGAGACAGGCACTCACTGTGTCACCCAGGCAGGAGTGCAGTGGCGTGATCTGGGATCACTGCAACCTCCATCTCCTGGGTTTAAGCGATTTCTGAGTAGCTGGGACCACAGGTATGTACCACCACGTCCAGCTAGTTTTTGTATTTTTTTGTAGAGACGGGTTTTACCATGTTGCCCAGGCTGGTCTTGAACTCCTGAGCCCAAGCAATCTACCTAGGCCTCCCAAAGTGCCGGGATTGTAAGCGTGAGCCACTGCACATGAGCACAGGCTGAATTGTTCTTTTTTTTTTTTTTGAGATGGAGTTTCACTCTTGTTGCCCAGGCTGGAATGCAGTGGCACGATCTCGGCTCACCACAACCTCCGCCTCCCGGGTTTAAGCGATTCTCCTGCCTCAGTCTCCCAAGTAGCTGGGATTACAGGCATGTGCCACCATGCCCAGCTAATTCTGTATTTTTAGTAGCGACAGAGTTTCTCCTTGTTGGTCATGCTGGTCTTGAATTCCTGACCTCAGGTGATCTGTCCGCCTCGGCCTCACAAAGTGCTGGGATTACAGGCGTGAGTCACCGCACCTGGCCAAGATTGTTCCTTTTTTAAAGCAACACATGCGATAATCAAATCCTGAGAGCAAAGCATGCCCACAATACCATTTCTTGGCCTTACAATCAACAGCACTTTCTCTGATAACAATGTTCTACATTGGTGCTGTCCAATACAGTGGTAGCTACCAGACACAGGTGGCCATCAGTCACTTAAATGTGACCCCATGCTTTTAAGGAAATACATTTCTAATTACATTTAATCTAATTTAAACTTAAATAGCCACATGTGGCTAGTGGCTACTGTACTACACAGTGCCACTCTAAAATACTGTTTCTCTATGCAATGATGTTTACTGAGTATTCATCAAAATAGAGAGCACTAGGGCAGATTCTCAAAGGGAGGAAAAGACCTCCTTCCGAATGAGTAATTAGTGGAGATCTGTGTACAGTTCAAATTCTGCTTTAAGAAAATCCAGGCCAGACGTGGTGGCTCACACCTGTAATCCCGGCACTTTGGGAAGCTAAGGAGGGCAGATCACTTCAGGTCAAGAGTTCAAGACCAGCCTGGCCATCATGATGAAACCCTGTCTCTACTGAAAATACAAAATTAGCTGGCCGTGGTGGCACGTGCTACTCGGGAGGCTGAGGCAGGAGAATTGCTTGAATCCAGGAGGCAGAGGTTGTAGTGAGCCCAGATCTTGCCACTGCATTCCAACCTGGGTGACAGAGTAAGACTCTGTCTCAAAAATTAAAAAATAAATAAATAAATAATAAAAAATCCAAAGCTAGCTCCCCTTTTCTTCTTTCTTGTTTCATTTCATTCCATTCCATTTTATTTCTGGGGCCAAGGAGAGTTAGGGGTCTGGTATTTTATTCACTATTGCTTCATTAAATATCCCTGATGGAGTTACTTTTCATAGTTTAGAAGTGTTTGATAATTCTCCGGAAGGTCAGACACTTAGGTATTTTCCTTAATAAAATATCACTCTTTCGTAAGATTGTTGTTTGCCATCAAAGGGACTTTGGATCCCTGCTCTCCCACTAGGGGCCAGGGTGACCCTAGAACTTTAGAACCTAGAGGCCAGGCCCATTCCCCACCCCTCAAAACCAAACTTTGGACATTACGTAATGTAACACCTTAGTAATGCCAAAGGTCCTGAGGGGATGGATGCTACTCCTGAATGGATATGTGAATATATAACTTGCTGTCAGATTAATATGAACACTCAGGCGAAAGCAGTTCTCTACTACTGTGGCACAGACCCATGCTACTCAAAGGGGCCTTTCCAAATACATGTAGCCAATGAAACGCTGTGTCCTCCAACCCATGTTCTATCAGGACCACCTTGTCTTATGTCTCCTGGCAATACAAGAAAACCAATACATAGTGCAGAAATCCTTTTCATTGTTGCTTTGTGCATATACCTGTGTGTGCTGAAATAGGACTGTATTTGAACACCATCCTATACTCCTGGCAAAGAAGTCGTTTCTAAAAAGCAGCCCTTTTGGTTTAATACAGCCTGGCTTCAAATAAAACGACCATTTTCTAAGGAAATAACTTCACAAGCCTAAAGAATGAGAACCTGACCAGTGGCTTTCCTTATGACAATCCTGGTAAAACTATGAGACTACACAGTTAACAAAAAAATTCAACCTGTTAAGTACTTTGTAAATAGCTACTCTGTACCTAAGGATTTTCTTTTTTTCACACAGGGTCTTACTCTGTGGAAGAGGATGGAGTGCAGTGGTGTGATGACAGCTCACTCTAGCCTCAACCTCCTGAGCTCAAATGATCCTCCCACCTCAGCCTCTCAGGTAGCTGAGACTACAGGCAAGCACCACACCTGGCTAATTTGTTTATTTACTGTAGAGATAGGGTCTTGCTATACAACCCAGGCTGGTCTCAGACTCCTAGGATCAAGCAATCCTCCCACCCTGTGCCTTGGCCCTAAGGATTTTCTAGGCACTCTGAGATCTAGAGGAAGAACACAAAACAGATCACGTGGCTCCCATTCCCAAGAAACTGACTTTCTTTCTCAATGGGGAGATAAGACAGACCAAAAGACACAGACACCCACACACACACGAACACATACAACAGTGCCAAGATATTGAGGCCTCAAGTACCACACCTGGAGGTGAAGCCTTTGGTGTCCGAGCCACCCGCTTGGTTCTTGGTAGCGCAGGGACATCAAGCTCCGCAGAAAAGCATGGTGACTCCTGAATTCCCTGAACTCTCTTCTCCTTAAGAGGCGGCCGTGGAGACTTCCCTACTTCATTAAAAGTAAAATAAGCGAGTAAAAACCCATTCAGAAAGAGGTTCAAAGGGCTGTTTGAACCGGAGTTGGATGCAGAAATAATGTGATAATTTCTTAATGACAGAAATGCACACGATTGCCAGAATGACAGTCTTCTTACCAGGGGATTTTTGCAGACGGGCTGGGCTTGCTGTCTGTTTAATTGTTGTTAGTTTTAGCTGTTCTTGTAAGGACTTCATTTGCTCTTGCAAATTCCTTAATTCCTCTAGGAAATGAAAATATGTTAATTTAAGAACCAGGCAGGAGGAAACATTCTACATGACAAAAATGCTGGCAATATTTTTGTTATCCACTCCCTGTCCCAACACCTTGAGACCCACGATATAGTCACATACCCAAAGCTCATGATTAACTTTTGTACTTCAAAGAGGTCCCTTAGAGAAACACATATTTTATTTAAAGTAATGAAGCACCAATAGTCAAGCTAGTTATAAATCTGTACTATTAAGAGATATCAGATACAAATCCACAGTTAACAAGTTTTTAGGACTTGAGAAATAATTATAGGCCAGGCATGGTGGCTTGTGCCTGTAAGCACAGCATTTTGGGAGGCTGAGGCAGGAGGATCGCGTGAGCCCAGGAGTTCGAGACCAGCATGGGCAACATAGGGAGATCCTGTATCTACAAAAACTGAAAAAACAAACAAACGAACAAACAAAAATTAGCTGGGCATGGTGGTGCACGCCTATGGTCCCAGTTACTAGGGAGGCTGTGGCAGGAAGATCACTGGAGCCTGGGAGGTGGAGGCTACAGTGAGCCAAGATTGCACCACTGCACTCCAGCCTGGGTGACAGAGCAAGATTCTGTCCAAAAAAAAGAAAAAAAAAATTATATTTATTTTATAAATTGGATATCATAATTAATATGATAAATGCTGGCTTCTGTATTAGAAGAAACAGCCAACCACTGAATTTTATTATAGCTTAAAGATGTATGAGATGCCAGGAATAAGAAAAGAACATGTGTCAAAGCTTCTGCTCAGGAATGCTCAAATAGATACGTGGCAGCTTTGCAGCCCTGTCTCTGGCTCCACATTCCACATAAATACCAAAGTACTACTATTCCATAAGAAACATGAAAAGTTTCAGAGGCACTCCGTACAGGATCCATTGCAGCTGGCTGACACTGACAGAGTCTGTAGTTTGTGCTGAAATGCTGGCCTTAAACATTTCATCTATCAACTGGTATAATTTTCTTTCTTTTTTTCTTTTTTGACAAAGTCATTGATCTCTACCCTGGAATCAGCAGCTATTTTGATGACAACTATCAGACTGGTGGTCTTCATCCAACTTATCCGAAAGAAATAAGGAAGGCAAGTAGTTAGGGCACCTTGCAATTCTTCATTTGTTTTCTCTCGACTGGGGGCAGGAGCAGGGAGGACCCTATGTTCAGCTGACTGTGATGCAGGAACTTCTTCTTCATCTGTGAAGTCCTCCATGTCTCCAAAGAGAGTGGCCAAATTTTCCTTTTCATCTTTGGTGTTTCCTGTTTCTCCATCATCAGCTTCTTCTGTATAAGATTCACCATCGCCATCGGCATCAAAGAGCTCATCAAATGCGTCGGGCTCACCATTTTCCTGGGTCAAGAAGTTACTTTCTTCTGAATTACAATCCAAGGCTGACTCATTTTCTTCTAGCAATGCGGTCAGCAGAGACAGACTGTCTTCCTCCTCTAGGGGAAAAGAAGAGAAAGGACAGAGAATAAGCACAGCTGATTCCAAACATTCAATTTTAACAAGGCAATTTAAATAACCCCACAGGAGGTAAGAGAAACTACCTAATGGGTACAATGCTCATTACCTGGGTGATGGGTTCAATCATACTCCAAACCTCAGCATCACACTATACACCTCTGTAACAAACCTGAATCTAAAATGAAAGCTGAAACTGGAAAAAACAAACAAACAAAACAACAACAACAACAAACCCTACAGATGCACCATTTTGCCTGGTCTTTGTTCTTGTCTCTATCTTTCCTGTCCCCAGGTGCTTCTTAGGGGACACTGGGCTAAGAAGGAGCCAATACTGCTGAGTAGAGTGGGCCAGCCACAGGGCTAAATGTCCCTACGCATTCTACTCCAATCAATGAGAGAACTTCCCGCACACCAACTTCCATGAAATTCAACCAACAAGGGAATAATTTTAAAACACCAAACATCGATTTAGGCTTTAGATATATATAATTCCTGACCTTTAAGTTATTTGAGATTTAAAAAAAAACAGATACAAACTATATAAAAAATACTAAGATCCCATCACTCAGAATTAGCCATCATTAACATTTTGTTGTTTGCTTCTTGCCTTTAACATTAAATAACACCTTCTAGATGAAGTCTGTCATGCCAAATCTTATCCCAATGCCTGACCACTGCCCCCAATTCCCATTGTAATCACTTTCATAATTTCGAGGCATCATTCCAGTCCATTTTTATGCTTTTACATAAATATATAGGCAGTCACAGTCAATATATATTACATGGTTTAAAAAATATTTACATAAATATTCCACACTACATTACTCTGCATTCTGAGTTCATTCAACATTGCTTGTAAGATTAACCCAAATCAAAACATATAGTTCTAGCCAGGCGCGGTGGCTCATGCCTGTAATCCCAGCACTTTGGGAGGCCAAGGCGGGAGGATCACCTGAGATCAGGAGCTCAAGACCAGCCTGGCCAAGAAAGTGAAACCCCGTCTCTACTAATAATACAAAAATTAGTCGGGCTTGGTGGCCCATGCCTGTAATTCGAGCTATTCAGGAGGCTGAGGCAGGAGAACTGATGGAACCTGGGAGGTGGAGGTTGCAGTGAGCCGAGATCGTGCCACTGCACTCCAGCCTGGGTATAGGGCGAGCCCATCTGAAAAACAAACAAAAACCCCCATATAGTTCTAGTTTATTTCTTTTCGTTGCTATATTGTATCCTATAGTAAGACTGTGTTACACCTTATTCCATTTTCCAAAAAAGGACAATATGGGCTATTTCTAATTTTCCCCCACTACTAAATACGCTATAATCGTGTATCTGTCTTCTCGCACATGTGTTTCTTGGGAATATCTATCAGAAATGGAATTGCTGCATTGCTGGGTATCCACGTTTTCCAATTTTGCTAGATGCTGCCAAATTGTTTTCAAAGTGGATACACTCTTGAAATGTCATCATTCATCTGGGGTAATACCCGAGGTTCGTTGCCTCACGCAGAGGAAATCATGGACGCTGACACCCAAGAAGTGAGGTTAAGTGCAGAGGTTTAATAGGCAAAAGAAAGAGAAGAGCTCTCAGCAGCAGAGAGGAGTCCCAGAAAGATTGGTTGCCGCTTCCATGGCGAAATGCATGGGGTTTCATAGATGAGCTTGAGGACGCAGTGTCTGATTTACATAGGACATGAAAGATTGGCTGGACTAGGTATGCACAGGGTGGAAAACCGGCTACCCCACCCTAATCTTTTATTATGCAGGTGGTTCTCTACCTGGCCAGCTGCCATGCTGCCTGTTTCTTTACTGTCCACATGGTTGAAAAAGGGGCCGCCATGTTGAACATGCCTGGCCCCCAGGGAGCCTTTTCCTATTGGCACAGCTGCAGGTATTCACCTGTGCAAATTACTAGCTTGCTTTTCTATGTCTGCAGTTTGATTTTTCAGGCTGGCCTTTGTTAGAAATTACTTGGGGGCTGCTTTTTGTTAAAAGGGAAATTCTGCTGAGGACTCTGTTGACCTTACTATCTCCCTAAATAATTGCTATCTCCTGTATCACTCTCACTGGTGCTGTACACAAGGGCCACTTCTCCCCACCACCTCATCAGTATCTGATGTGTCACTTAAATTTTTTTGCCAGTCTGATGGACGATGTAAAAAGATTTGCATTTCTTGGATTACTGGTGAGGTTAAGAATTGCTTACGTTTATTTGCCAGTCAGATTTCTTCTTTCTTGATTTGTCTATTTTCTTTGCTCTTTCCCCCCTCATTTGGGCACTATTTGTTTATAAAATCAAGGTATTTAATGGAAAAATATTAAGGGTATCTGACCTACTCTCCTTGTCTGAAATTCAGGGGCTAGAGTCTGAGAGGGTGAGGGCTTGTTCAGGATCACATGGAGAAACAGATCAGTGCAGGAGCTGGGTCAATAAGGAATCTCTAGATCAACAAACCAATGTCCTTTCTAACACTCTACAATCCCTTACCGGAAGGAAAGAGCCAGTAGCCGAACTTCAGGCCTAGAATCTGATGGCGGGACCTAATGCTCAGAGTAAGAGGTTGTATAAGGATTAGCTTGAGTTGCTTAGTCCACAAAGACTCCAAGACTGCACAGTGCAAGAGAGAAGAGACCAGGCAGCGCCCTGTGCTCTAGGTGAGAGTGCCACATGCCTCCAAGGAAGCAGAGAGGCCTCCATCATCTCTTGTTCCCATCTGCCAAAGAGGGCACACCCTGAGAAGAGGCTCTGGCTCACCCCACTGGGGGGCACAGGTGGAAAATGCTGCCTGGGGACCCCATACCATTCACTTCGAACCCATCTTCTTTCACAAGAGAACCAGGGCTAATCCCATGGTGACTCACAACCCCGTTTACCTGTCACCATCAAAAATCATGTCTTCTCTGTATTACGCTGACTCAATCTCCCAGCCTCTTTGTTCTCAAACCCCTGGGACATGAAATCTACTACCAGCACGTTTCCCGGATCCCCAGTGGCTCTTACAACAGAAATCTGGCTACCCCTGGAACCCTCTTGAATGGAAAGCGTTTAATAGTTCACACCTCACATGGCAATGTCTGGAATAGTGTTCGGCACGTATTAGGCATGCAGTCATTATTTGTTGATCAACTTCAGGGTCCTGATGTCTTCTTTATCACTGTCACTTTGGAACGATTCACTCTTCTTCCAGATCACAGCTCTCTGAAGTTCATGACACCAGATTCTGGCCTCAAGAACCCCTCATGGCACTGTCATGCACTGATCATCGTGTGTGTATCATGCAATGCCCCCCGGTCCTCCCTCCATCTCTACTGCTCTCCCGCTCCTGGGGCACTTCAACCTCCACAAGGATGATCCAGCCCACATCTTGGTCGCTGGGTTTCTCATCCACCGCCCATCTTAGCTACCCACTCCCATAGTGACTCCAACTCATCACAGCAAAGCACAACTGACCTCTGAGCGTCCCTCTGCGATCCCACTTCCCATCCTTTCAGCCTGCTCACTCTAGTATTCACACCCAGCAGCTCTTCAGCTTCATCCACATGTCTAATCCATCAGCCTACCTACAATGTGCTTCCTGTTCATCACCCCCTGCCCCTAATGCCCTCCCTGTGGATCCATGTTCAACACCATCATCACTGCCTTCTAAAGACTCAGTTCCCTGGCTGGTGAATGGTCCTGGAGAAAGACTCGCTACCAGGCTGACTGGTCTTTTTTGTTTATTTATTATTTTTTCAAGACAAGGTCACCCAGGCTGGAGTGCAGTGTCACGATCTTAGCTCACTGTAGCCTCAAACTCCTGGGCTCAAGCGATCCTCTTGCCTTAGTCTCCCAAGCAGCAGGGACTAGAGGTGCACACCACCATGCCCAGCTTATTAAATTTTTTTTGGTAGAGATGGGGTCTTGCCATGTTGCCCAGGCTGGTCTTAAACTCCTGGCCTCAAGTGATGCTCCTGCCTCGGCCTCCTAAAGTGCTGGGACTACAGGCATGATCAACAAGACCCTGAGCTAACTTTAAATTTTTGCACACCCATAACAAACAGGCATTCAGCACTGCTTAAAGATTCCCATACTTCCCCAATCCATTCGCTTTCCCAGGCTCTGACCACTTCACACTGTCTCTCCTCAAACCTCCTATGCCCACTCCCCACTCTTTACTCTTAGCTGCTGATCTTGTTCAGAGTAGATAATCAAATAACCTTTTTATTTTTAATTTTTTTTGAAGCAGAGTTTCGCTCTTGTTGCCCAGGCTGGAGTGCAATGGCTTGATCTCGGCTCACTGAAATCTCCACTTCCCAGGTTCAAGTGATTCTCCTGCCTCAGCCTCCCAAGTAGCTGGGATTACAGGCATGCGCCAACACGCCTGGCTAATTTTGTATTTTTAGTAGAGACAGAGGTTTCTCCATGTTAATCAGGCCGGTCTCGAACTCCCGACCTCAGGCGATCCACCTGCCTTGGCCTCTCAAAGTGCTGGGATTATAGGCGTGAGCCACAGCGCCCAGCCCTTGGCTTCTATTTTACGGAAAAAAATAGATGCAATCAGACTTCCTCATCCTTCACTGCCAACTCTGAACGTATCTTCTCTGCTTTCCCTCCTAGGACTAAGTATCTCGTGCTATTCAGCCAATTCTTCCACTTCCACTCTTACACTGGGTCCCACTCCTCAGCTTCTCAAGACTTCATTCTACAATTACCACCTCTCTGGCTCCTGCATCCCCAATTTCTCCCTCTCCTCGGAAGCACTCCTGTCAGCATACAAAGACATTGCAGTGTCTCCCATCTACTAACTACCCGTTTATTGTTTTGTTATCTTGCTCCCTCCACTAAAATATAAGCAGGAACATTGTTCAACAGTATATCCCAAGTACCATACACTTTCCAATGTCCTCTACACTGGCCAAATTGTGCAGCCATGCCATGCCAATCAAATGAGATTTTCTTGCTAAACATTATGATTTGTTTTTCCTCTTTTTTTTTTTGGAGACGGGGTCTCGCTCTGTCATCCAGGCTGGAGGTGCAGTGGTAGGATCTCGACTCAATGCAACCTCCGCCTCCCAGATTCAAGCGATCCTCCAGCCTCAGCCTCCTGAGTAGCAGGGATTACAGGCACATGCCACCACACCAGGTTAATTTTTGTAGTTTTAGTAGAAATGGGGTTTCACCATGCTAGCCAGGCTGGTCTCGAACTCCTGACCTCAGGTGATCCACTCACCTTGGCCTCCCAAAGTGCTGGGATTACAGGCATGAGCCACCACTCCTGGCCTAAACATTATGATTTTTTTTTCTTGACCTATACTGTTTCCAGATAGATACTATGATTTCTTAGAGAACATGTATCCATTCACCTCTTATTTTCATGTCAGTCTCACAGCAAAAAGTGATGCTTTGTATTACATAACCTGCCCTGTAGGCAATTTGCCAATTTTAAGAAACAGGAAACTACCATGATACCATCGGGCAATGAGTTTCACATAAGGAATAACCCCTTATCTGAGGGTTTATTTTCTGTGGTTTTGATTTTCCATGGTCACTGTGGTTGAGGATAGTACAATGGATATTTTGAGAGTGCAATAGATACTTTGGAGAGAGACCACATTCACATAACTTTTATTACAGTATATTGCCATAATTGTTCCATTTTATTATTGTTATTGTTATGGCCTAATTCATAAATTATACTTTATCACAGGTATGTATGTACAGGAAAAAACGCAGCATGCCTAGGGTTTCGTACCATCCTCAGTTTCAGGCATCGGCTGGGAGTGTTGAAACGGGGGGCCACTGTGCATCACAGTGTGAGGAATTTCAAGTTTTTTTTTAAAGGGCAAAGTGTAATGTGTTTGAATTTTTTTAAAAAATCCAGTTTCAGATTATGAGTTCAATTATGCAACTAGATCTCTTCACAACCAGCACAATCATTTTAATTTTTTAAAACTAGAAATGAGGTCTCACTCTATTGCCCAGGCTGGTCTTGAACTCCTGGGCTCAAGCAATCCTCCCACCCTGGCCTCCCAAAGTGCTGAGATTATAAGTGTGAGCCACTGCACCCAGCCCAGCACAATCATTTTAGATGATTGCTAATTAGTGCAACATCTCTTTTCTAGGTAAACATTTTGTATACACCCCTTGCAAAATGAACAAAATTAGAAAGGATTATATTAATAAAAACTTAAGTCAGAGCTACACTAAAATTGCTTCAACAGATTTCATTATCAAATGTAAATTCTGAAGTCAGAATGCCTGGTTTAAAGCCCTGCTCTGCCAGCTTGAACTGTGACAAGTTACTAAACATCCCTGTTTTCCTGCCTATAAAATATGTTTGCCCGAGGACTGAATCAGTTAATTTCCATAAGAATCTTGGAGCAGTGCCTGGCCCACTGTACACCTACCAGCTATTGTAATTATGAAAGACAATCACTGTTGCCAGAAGAAATCTCATCTGATAAAAGCAAGTAACATTCAGTGACCTCTGTGAGATGTGAGATTGCTTCAGAACCTCTAAGACAATACCTGAGGGCTAGGGAGCATTTTCACCATTTCACAAGTGGAATAAATAACAAGTCCATGGACAAAAGGGTAGTTTTCCTTGAAACAGAGAAACAGAAAATTGCCAGGCCTTACCATCCATGCTGTCAAGAGGACAGTTGTGACAGGAAACTTCAAAGGAGGCTCAGGTGCCCAGGAGATGAGCAATGTAGAATCTTGGCTGTGTGAAATCAATATTAGAAACGTCACTTTCAATTCTTCTCTTTCGCTCACAACACACACCTCCAACAAACCCAGAATCCTACCACTCCTCTGGGCTCTAACCTCAGAATTCATCCAGAATCTGACCACTTCTCGCCTCCTCTCTCCACACCGCCAATGCCATCTCCCTCCCTGGATGTAACCAGCTCACTTTTACTTATCTTTAAACTGAGGTTACAGAAATTCATTGAGATGCAGAGCAGTTTGTATCGCACTAGATTACATGGATGAGATAAATTATGAGGAAGAACTATTGGGGTTGGCTGGGCACGGTGGCTCAACGCCTGTAATACCAGCACTTTGGGAAGCTAAGATGGGCACATCACTTGAGGCCAGAAGTTTGAGACCTGCCTGGTCACATGGCAAGACCTGGTCTCTTTTTAAAAAATGACACACACACATGAATTATTGGGGTCGATCTAAATTAGGCTATTCTCTCATTTTATTCACTGTAACACACCTGACACTATCCACGGCAGCTTACTGTGTGATTCTGCTTAGTCGCAGCCTTAGTGACAATCATGATTTTGATTCAATACTGTCAGCAAAGCACAGAGAAACAGCACAGCTAATTAAGACAAAATTGTATCACTCTGTGCACTTCTCTTTTCATTTAAGATGATTTTTTAAACTGCAAGAAAAAAAGGATAAATTTTTCTAGGCTCTTATTTAACTTACATGTGCTCTTTGGCAAGTTCAATGTCAAAGAACTAACTACAGTGATTACGGTGCTTTCTTTTCTTTTTTTAGACAGGATCTTGCTCTGTCGCTGGGGCTGGAGTGCAGTGGTGCCATTGGCTCACTACAACCTCCGCCTCCCAGGCTCCAGCGATTCTCCTGCCTCAGCCTTCCAAGTTGCTGGGATTACAAGTGTGCGCTACCACACCCGGCTAATTTTTGAGTTTTTTGTAGAGACAGAGTTTTGCCATGTTGCCCAGGCTGGTCTTGAGCTCCTGACGTCAAGTGATTCGACTGCCTTGACCTCCCAAAGGCACTTTTTTTTTTTTGAGACAGAGTCTCTGTCACCCAAGCTGGAGGGCAATGGCGCAATCTCGGCTCACTGCAAACTCTGCCTCCTGGGTTCACGCCATTCTCCTGCCTCAGCCTCCTGAGTAGCCAGGACTACAGGCGCCTGCCACCAGGCCGGGCTCATTTTTTCTATTTTTAGTAGAGACGGGGTTTCACCGTTTAAGCCAGGATGATCTCGATCTCCTGACCTTGTGATCCGCCCGCCTCGGCCTCCCAAAGTGCTAGGATAACAGGTGTGAGCCACCGCGTGCGGGCTTTTTTTTTTTTTTTTTTTTGAGATGTAGTCTCACGCTGTCGCCCAGGCTGGAGTGCAGTGGCGCGATCTCGGCTCACTGCAAGCTCTGCCTCCCGAGTTCAAGTGATTCTCCTGCCTCAGCCTCCTGAGTAGCTGGGATTACAGGCGCCAGCCATACACCCAGCTAATTTTTTGTATTTTTAGTAGAGACAGGGTTTCACCGTCTTGGCCAGGCTGGTCTCTGTGATTCGCCCGCCTGGGCCTCCCAAAGTGCTGGGATTACAGGCTTAAGCCACCACGGCTGGTCGCTTTTAAAAAATTCATTCAACAAACATTTCTACGGCCCCCTCATGTGCCACACACTGGGCTATCTACTGGGGAGTCTATTGGACAGTAAGCTGCCTGAGGGTTAGGAGCAAACTGTCTTGTTCAAGTCTATAACCTGCCTCGCCTTCCCCCAAAATGAAACTGTACACCCTTCCTCGCCCTCAAATCCAGGACCACTGACAAGTACTGTGGTTCCAAAACATTGCTCAAATCTACCACTTCTCTCCAACTTCACTGCCAGAAGCCTAGGCCAAGCCACCATCAACCTTTCACCCGATGACTGTGTTAGCTTTCTATGCTGGTCTCTTTGTCCCCCTGCAATCTATTCTCCATACAACAGCCACAGTAACCTTCCCTTTCCTTAGTAACCTTTTAGGAACATAAATCAGATCACGGGGGTCCCTTCGTTGAAATTCTTTAATGATTTTCCATCGCCCTTAGAACAAAATCTGCAAAGCCTGCGAGGCAATGATTCATATTCTCTCTCCCTTTCCAAGCTTTCTACTCCCTCACCTTTTCCACAATCCACCACGTCCAATTCTACCCACCCAGACACCCAAAACAATGCTCCAGCCGGGCCAGCCCGCTTCCACTTTCTGGAACACACTAAGTTGCTTTGAGGTCTCAGGCTCTGTCGGAAGAAAGCTCCCCCCAGGTCCTTCTCGCCCTTCGGTCTCCACCTATTCATCTTTCTGACTTTCTGGACGACCCTGAGTCGTCCACTGTCGTGCATTTGTTTATTGCCTGCTCGTCCCTTTAAACTGTAAGCGCCGTGAAGGCAGCGGAAATGTGATCCCAGCCCTGCACACCATCTGCGTTCAATAATCATTAGCAAATCATGACTACGAGAAATCAATGAATGAATGAATGAATGAATGAATAAAAGCAAGCCCAGGCGGCAGGCACTTGTCAAGCACTTAAAAGGCTGCTTTTAAAAAGAAGAACCCGGTCCCTTAGTAGACGGCCGGCGACTCCCAGCCCCCGGCCCGGCCATGCCAGCCCCGCGCGGTCCCGAGCTGCCGCCAAATCCAGATCGCGCCCACCCGAGCTCCCAAGACCCCGCGCCTCTCGCCCTCAGATCCCTTGCAACCCGCGCACAGACGTGCGAGGCGGCCCCGGCCCCGCCGCCCGAGGATCACCCGCATGCCTGGGGTCGGCGCTCCTCACCCGGTGCCAGGACGCCTTCTTGATCCACAGACTAACCCGCCAAAATTCCAACCGGATTCCGCCCCTGCCTTGACGTCACACGCACGCGGCTGTGGGACCACACTGATTGGCTACGTCAGCGAACCCCAGGCCCTCGCGCAGAGCAATCGGATTGGTTTACGTCATTGGGCGCCCTCTTTGTTGAGGGCAAGGGCACTTCCTGTCGGTAGCAGCCAGTCTCCTTTAGGTAAAATAGAGTGTCTGGCGCCCTCTGGTGCCTGGAAGTTTAAGTCGTCCCACCCAGTATTTTTCCTGTGGTCCACAGGTCCCACTCCTGACGCTCTGGGACCGACTGTTCCTTTGTCAGCCTTGTGTCCATTCGAAATGTTTGGGCTCAGGACCAAACAGATACGGTCCACTTTTACCCTGTCTGACCTTGGGGAAGTGACTTCTCTCTCTCAGTTTCCCCTTCACCGTCTGTGCAGTGAGGGAAAGGGTAGATGACATCTTTTACACTGAAACCACCATTTCCCGAGTAATTCCTGGTCCATAGATTTTTGGGACTTCTAAGGGGCGTCAGGGCTGAAGAGAACTTATCAGCAGACCATATCTTTCACAGAATTTTTTGCAGTAAAATTCAGACCTCTTTATGTATTTACATTCTAAAAAATAGTGTTTGTACATAATAATAATAACATAGTTTCTAAATGCAGAATAACATTTAGCTTTTACATAATTTCAAGGGATTGATAGCAGAAGAGACTTTGACGGACCAAATGACCACTTTGAGTCTTCCCACCCCCACCTCTTTTCCTCCTTGCAGACACTATTCAGGCACTGCAGTTCCCCCACTAATAATCCTTTTGGTATAAGATGGTATCTGTATCCACTATCTACTTTCATTGTCAGAACAATTAAAATCGACTTTAGGAAGACTGAAGATAAACAGTCCTGATGCCATCTACGTTGACTTTTTTCCTGTGTCCTAATGGAGTATTACTGCTCCATTTATGAGCTCAGCCCTATTATTTACGCCTATATTATTTAAACCTATATTGGCTCAGGAATAGGAATAAAACCATTTCTGAGAGCTGCTAGTGATAAAAATTCATAGTAATAGAGGAACTCTAGCAATCAAGTTGAAAAAGTGTGTTTAAATGCATCACTACATCTAGTTATTTTAAAAAAGCTTCATCATAGATTTATTCTTAGCCATTATGCAGAAATTCCTTGACCAGTTCTGATCAGTACTCCGAAGTTCTTTTCTTCACCTTGACTGTCCAGGTCCTCTTTGCATCCAGTTCCATGCAAGGAGTCAGAAACAGAACCAATCTAAACTCGCAAACCTTCCTTAAATGAGGAATCAAGCACTTCTTATTGGAATTAGTATAGTGGTGACGTTGAGAAAAGAAGTGGAGGTGATTTTGAGAAACAATTAGGCAAAGAGATTTTTTAAAATCCATTGAATGTGGCTTTTCCAGGCCGATAGCGCTCACACAAACATGATGAACGTTCCTAAAACCCGCCGGCCTTTCTATAAGAAGTGTGGCAAGCACCAACCCCACAAAGTGACACAGTTCATGAAGGACAAGGATTCTGTGTATGCCCAGGGAAAGCGGTGTTATGACAGGAAGCAGAGTGGCCATGGTGGGCTAACTAAGCCGATTTTCCGGGAAAAGGCTAAAACTACAGAAGACTGTGCTAAGGCTTGAGTGCGTTGAGTCCAGCTGCAGCTCTAAGAGAATGTTGGCTATTAAAAGATGCAAAGCATTTTGAACTGGGAGGAGATAAGAAGAGAAATGGCCAAGTGACCCAGTCCTAAGTGTCATGTTTTCTTTTATTATGAAGACAATAAAATCTTGAGTTTATATTTTAAAAACATCTATTGAATGTGGAGATATTAGCGAGAAGGGAGCAGAGAGGGAATGGGGAGAGAGGTTTAGGATGACTGTTTCTGATTTATACAATAGGGTAGTTTTTGAGGTTGCGCACTGAAGTAGGAGACACAGGAAGAACGGAACAGGTTTAGGGGAGAAGATAGATTTAGTTTTCTATTTCAGAATGAGAAAGGCATGGTAGCCAACCCCCAGCTTGATCTCCAGATCTGGGGTTCTAAGGAGTGGTCTGTACTCTCCTTAGAATACAAACGAAGGCCAAAAAAGAACAGCTCTGACAGTCATCAACATCTATCTAAAATGAAATCTAAAGCAAAGAGCCCATATTGCAGTCGTCCTTAACCTTTTTTTGGGGCAGTAGAGGGTGTTTATCACAGAGCCCTTTAATATCATAAAAGTGGGCCGGGCACGGTGGCTCATGTCTGTAATCCCAGAATTTTGGGAGGCCGAAGCGGGCAGATCACTTGAGGTCAGGAGTTCGAGACCAGCCTGGCCAACATGATGAAACGCCATCTTTACTAAAAAATACAAAAATGAGCCAGACGTAGTGGCGCATGCCTGTAATCCCAGCTATTCGGGGAGGCTGAGGCAGAAGAATCGCTTGAACCCGGGAGTCGGAGGTTGCAGTGAGCCGAGATTGGCCATTGCACTCCAGCCTAGGCAACAAGAGCAAAACTCTGTCTCAAAAAACCAAAAAACAAAAAAAAAGAGGCCAAGCCGAGTCCCTCCTGCTCCCTCTGGGAATCAAAATAGCGGCGAGGGAAACCTGAAGCCATCCCGGAGCCTGAGCTACTGACAGGAGAGGAGAGGGCGGCGGCGGCGGTAGGAGGAGGATGGGGCGGGGTGCTGGCGCCGGTGCCGACGGCGGTGCTGGTGGCGGAGGCGGCGGAGGCGACGGCAGCGCTCCCTGCGGCAGCAGCAGCAGCGGCGGGAGGAGCCTCCGGGTTGGTTGAACTATGGTTGCGGAACCCATGGAACACGAAGGGCAGACTGTGTAATAAACCCTTTAGGATCCTTGCTGTGTAGTTCTTACAGAATGTACAGTCCGTGTCTCTGGCTGCCCACAGTCTTTCACACTTCCAGTGGTATGCACTGAAGTAAAGTCTAACGGCCCTGTTCTCAGTGAAATGAATGAAAAGAGGCACCTGGATCCAGGGTTGAAGCTTCCTAACGGCCTCTGGGATTATACTCTGGAGAACCCGCAGACGGAATGCCTGAGTGACTGAGGAAAATGGGTGCTAATGCATCTCATTATCTTCATTGATGTTCCCCGAGGGTAGGGGGAAATTCACAGGCCCAGTAGACTTTGATAGGGACGTCATCCTATTCTCAGCAAGGCTGAGAATTTCGGTTGCAAACCGAAATTGTATAGCCTTGAGCATGGCCATAAGAAACCACAAGACAAAAAAAAAAAAGAGGACTTCTGGCCCTGCCACCTTAATTAAGTGTCGGAAATCTAATAGGTCTGCCGATCATGCCAAGCAGATGCGAGAACTCCTCTCTGGGTGGGATGTTAGAGATGTCAATGCTTTAGTGGAGGAATATGAGGGAACGCCAGCATTAAAGGAGCTTTCTCTACAAGCCAGTTTGGCTAGGCCGGAAACCTGGACATTGCAGAAAGGTATGAATGATCTTTATGAGTACAAGTATCATACTGATGTAGATTTCATATTTCAAGAAACTTGTTATTCCGTTCATTGTGCCATTTTGGCAGCAAGGTGTCCATTTTTTAAAACGCTGCTTTCTTCCTCACCTGAGTATGGGGCAGAGATAATAATGGACATCAATACAGCTGGTATTGATATGCCCTTGTTTTCTGCTTTGTTACACTACCTTTATACAGGAGAGTTTGGAATGCAGGACTCAGGGTTTCAAAATGTTGATATCCTTGTTCAGCTTAGTGAAGAATTCCCTTGATGTAGATATGCGTGGACTCTTTGATTACATGTGTTATTATGATGTCGTCCTTAGTTTTTTTCAGACTCTGAACTGGTTGAAGCTTTTGGTGGAAATCAGAACTGTTTAGATGAAGAGCTCAAAGTCCACAAGGCTGTTATTTCTGCACGGTCCCCATTTTTTCGAAATTTATTACAAAGGAGGATACGAACTGGTGAAGAAATCACAGACCGAACTTTGAGGACTCCCACAAGAATTATATTAGATGAGTCCGTTATACCAAAAAAATATGCAAAAGTGATATTACACTGTATGTATACCGACATGGTGGACCTCTCTGTTTTGCACTGTAGCCCCTCTGTGGGGAGTCTCAGTGAAGTTCAGGCTCTTGTTGCAGAGAAGTCAAACATGACCAGGGCAGAAGCAGCCATGGAACTTTACCACATAGCACCGTTCTTGGAATTTAACATGCTTGCACAAGGTATGAAGTTCTGGTTTTTAATTTTGATTTCTAGAATTACGTATTTATCTTCCAAACTGAAAACACAACTAGAATAGTCTATGATTTCAGTGTTTGGGATGTTACAGGGTCAGTTTTTTTGAACCTTCAGTTATGGCATCTGAGACAGATTGAGCATCATTATCAATGCGGTTCTTTATTTACTATTAAAATCATGCATTCAATACTACAAAAAAATACATATATATATAATGAAGTGATGGGGGTTTTTTCCTCCCAGAAAAATGCACACTCATACACTCAAGTTTGTGTACACCCTTTCAAGGGATACGGGTGTTCTCCTGAAGCCCATCTACAGACACCTCTCCAAATTAAGTACTTCTGGTGCAAAACGCCAGAACCCTGGGGAGCACAAACATTTGAGGGTTAAGCAGCTGAAGCAAAGAAGGGAAGCCAAAGACAGGAACCAAGTGGGAGCAGTCAGGGTAGATCAGAAAGCAGAACCGGCCCTAGCCTGAGGCAAGAGGGCACCCTGGCCTGGGCCTGCCCTTTGCAGGGCCCAGCTCTCCTCCTCTTCCAGCTGCACCCCTCCCTCAGGATGACCAGTTCCAGGGCCAAGGGGATGTATCCATCTGGATCCTGGGCAGCTCCATGTGGTCAAAGCTCTAGGTCCTAGGACCCTGGGATGTTTCACCCAGACAGCCCTGAGCCTGCTTCAGAGACCTGTGTGGGCCCCTGTCTCTGGTTGTCATTCCAAGGAGTGGCCATTCTGTGTGGGTGGAGGGTTGAGTGAGGGAAGGGAGCTTGGACAGCAGTCTGGGGTATCCCTACAATTGGGAGAGAGGCCAGCAAAGGCTGCACAGAACTCAGTCCTGGTGTTACAGGAAAGGGGTCCCGATCCAGACCCCAAGAGATGGTTCTTGGATCTCACACAAGAAAAAATTCAGGGTGAGTCCTCAGAGTAAAGTGAAAGCAAGTTTATTAAGAAAACAAAGGAATAGGCAGGGCGCCATGGCTCATGCCTGTAATCCCAGCACTTTGGGAGTCCAAGGCGGGTGGATCACGAGGTTAGAAGTTCAAGACCAGCCTTGCCAAGGTGGTGAAACCCCATCTCTACTAAAAATACAAAAATTAGCCAGGCGCGGTGGCGGGTGCCTATTATCCCAGCTACTCAGGAGGCTGAGGCAGGAGAATCACTTGAACCCAGTAGGCAGAGGTTCCAGTGAGCCAAGATCGCGCCACTGCACTCTAGCCAGGGCAACAGAGCAAGACTCCGTCTCAAAAATGAAAAGAATGGATATTCCATAGACAGAGCAGCCCTGAAGGCTGCTGATTGCCAATTTTTATGATTATTTACTGATGATATGCTAAACAAGGACTGGATAACTCATGTCTCCTCTTTTTAGACCATATAGGGTAACTTCCTGATGTTGCCATGGCATTTGTAAACTGTCCTGGTGCTGGCGGTACTGTAGCAGTGAGGACGACCAGAGATCACTCTCGTTGCCATCCTGGTTTTGGCCGGCTTCTTTACTGCAACCTGTTTTATCAGTAAGGTCTTTATGACCTGTGTCTTGTGCCAACCTCCCATCTCACCCTGTGACTTAGAATGCCTTAACCATCTGGGAATGCAGCCCAGTAGGTTTCAGCCTTACTGTACCCAGCTCCCATTCAAGATGGAGTTGCTCTGTTTCACACGCCTTTGACACTGGTAGGAAGAGAAGAAGGGTTTGCAGGGCTGGGGCCCACTTCTCCTTAAGCTGTTATGTTACAGTGTGAAACTCCAAGGAGATTGTTAGTTTTACCTATAAACTTACAAATTTTACACATAGAGGATGTGGGCCTATGTCTGTATTCTTGCCCCGGGGCTTTTCCAATGTAAAGGGGTGGGCCTGTGGGAAAATGATGGTACAGGACACCGGGGAAGGAGAGTTTTAGGAGGGACATGGCAAACGTCACTGCAGCAGGACAGTGGTGCATCCTGGAGCCTGGTCTCTGGGTCAGCAGCAGCAGTGTCACCCGGGAACCTGTTAGAACTCGCATGCTGGGCCTCATTCCAGAGCCTCGGAAGCACTGACTCTGGGGTGGGACCCTGCATTGCATGCTCTGCCTTTGGAAGGTTTTGTCGCTGTATATATAGCGGTGGTTCATACAACTTCAGAGGACATCAGAATCACCAGGAGGGCCTTGGAAACATGGTGCAGAGCAAGACAGTGAAACAGGCAGGAGCGGGGAGAAGGTGAGTTGGCTTCAGGCCTCCTTTCCCCAAATGTCTCTGGCTTATATTGCTAAGCCCCTCTCCTTGTCACCTCTGCCAACATGGGGAAATTCCTCATCCCTGCATCCAATTATCCCACCTCACAGACTGTGTCTCTCTCCTCTGGAACCCATCTACTCATCTACATCCTTGCTATGGCAAAACCCCGTTTCTACTAAAAATACAAAAATTAGCCAGGCATGGTGGCGGGTGCCTGTAGTCCCAGCTACTCAGGAGGCTGAGGCAAAAGAATCACTTGAACCCGGAAGGCGGAGGTTGCAGTGAACCGAGATCACACCACTGCACTCCGGCCTGGGAGACAGAGAGAGACTCCGTCTCAAAAAATAATAATAATAATAAAAAAAAGAAAAATTAGCTGGGTGTGGTGGCAGATGCCTGTAATCCCAGCTACTCGGGAGGCTGAGGCAGGAGAGTTGCTTGAACTTGGGAGGCGGAGGATGCAGTAAGCCAAGATCATGCCATTGCACTCCAGCCTGGGCAACAGAGAAGACTCTGTCTCAAAAAATAAAAAAATGAAAAAATAAAAATAAATAAATAAATAAATAAAAGCTGCAACTAGGTGTCATCTCCATTTTCCCCCACTGAATTAATGATGGCATAATACATTTACTATTTCCTTAAAAATAATCCAAGTTAGCCCTTTCCTTATGGGTCACACGGAAGTGTTAACCAATCTTTACAACAACCTTGATTTTCCGATGCAAACATAAATTTTAGGTGTGTTCATATTAAATAATCTTATAGTTCAAAGTTTTTTTCATTAAAAAAAATAATAGACTTAATTTTTTTAGAGCAGCTTCAGGATTACAGAGAAATCAGCAGGAAGTTCCCAAATAGCCCCTTCCACACACACAGTTTCCCTTCTTACTAACATCTTGCATTAATGTGGGACATTTGTTACAACTGATAAATCAATATCGATACATTATTATTAATGACAGTCCACAGTTCATTAGGGTTCACTATTTATGCTGTACAGTTCTATGGGTTTTGACAATGGCATCCACCATTACAGTCTCCTACAGTGTAGTTTCACTGCCCTAGAAGTCTCCCTCCCCACAATTCTTGGCAATCACTACCATCTCCATAGGTTTGCTTTTTGCATTGTCAGATGGTTGGAATCATACAGAAATCATACTTTTTCAGAATGGCTTCTTTCACTTAGCAATCTGCATTTTAAAAAGTGCAAGGAATTCCACCCCAAAATATGACTCCTTGGCATAATGAGCATTTTGAATTAAAAGCCCTTACAGATTGATAGGACTTGGAAGAGACTTTTCTCCTAGCCACACGAAGACCTGACAGATCCACCAAGAAGAACAAGGGTTTTTTTCTCCCATGTTATTTCATTGTCTATTGCAGGAATGATAATCAAGAATGTAACCAGACTTGGCCCAACCTTTTTACAAAATATCTCTCAGGCTCATTCATTTTCCAGAGAGAAACATTTACAAGTCAGTCTCTGTCCCCTACTAAGTATCCATTCATCCTCCCTAGTAATTAATTACTACCCCTCAACAGAATTACCCATATTCCCCATCCCCACCTCCCTTCTGGCATGAGGTTATGTAAGTATTTGGGCCCCACTGGGATACTGGGTAATCACTCTGTGATTCTCTCCACATACATGGCTAAATAAATTCGTATGCTTTTCCTATTTATTTATTTATTTATTTATTTTATTCTATTTTTGTGAGACAGAGTATTGCTCTTATTACCCAGGTTGGAGTACAATGGCGTGATTTTGGCTCACCGCAACCTCCACCTCCCAGATTCAAGCAATTCTCCTGCCTCAGCCTCCCAAGTAGCTGGGATTACAGGCATGCCCCACCATGCCCGGCTAATTTTGAATTTTTAGTAGAGACGGGGTTTCTTCATGTTGGTCAGGCTGGTCTCGAACTCCCGACCTCAGGTGATCCGCCCACCTCGGCCTCCCAAAGTGCTGGGATTACAGGCGTGAACCACTGCACCCGGCTTACCTTTTATTAATCTGCCTTTCATTTCATCAGTTTTGTAGTTTTCCTCATACAGATCTTAAATGAACACTCTGGAATACCAAAGTATTCCATTTTTGGGTACTAATGCAAGTAGTACTATGTTTTATATCTCAAGGAGCAATGATTCATTGTTGGTATACTGGTATTGGTAATTCGTATCTTGTCTCTTTTTCTTAGTTAACCTGGCTAGAAGTTCATCAATTTTATTGATTATTTCAAACCACCAGCCTCTGTTTTCTCTGTTGATTTCCTGGTTTGTTTCATTAATTTATGCTCTAATTTTTACTATTTTTTTTCTTCTGCTTATTTTGTACTTTGTTTTTCTTTCCTAGTTTTCTAGGCGGCAGCTTCTATTACTGATTTTAATCTTTTTTCTTTTCTACATATATATTCAATGCTACAAATTTCCCTCAAAACACTGTTTTCTCTGAATCCCACAATTTTAATAGGTTATATTTCATTTAGCTTAAAATATTGCTTGAGACTTCTTCCTTAAACTATGTATTGCTTGTAGGTGTTTATTTTTGTTGTTGTTGTTGTTGTTGTTGTTTTTGAGACGGAGTCTCACTCTGTTGCCCAGGCTGGAGTGCAGTGGTGCAATCTTGGCTCATTGCAACTTCTGCCTCCCAGGTTCAAGCAATTCTCCTGCCTTAGTCTCCCAAGTAGCTGGGACTATAGAAGCACACCGCCACACCCAGCTAATTTTTTTGTATTTTAGTAGAGACGGGGTTTTACTATGTTATCCAGGCTGGTCTCAAACTCCTGAATTCAGGCAATCTGCCTGCTCGGCTTCCCAAAGTGCTAAGGATTACAGGCATGAGCCACCATGCCCGGCCTGTAGGTGTATTGTTTAATCTCCATGTATTTTTGGAGTTTCCAGCTCTCTTTCTGTTATTGATTTCTCATTTAATTACATTTTGATGTGACAGCATACTTTGATTTCCATTGTTTTAAATTTGTTAAGCTGCATTTTATGGACCAGAATGTGGCCTATCTTGGTGAATATTCTGTATGAGCATGAGAAGAATGTAAATTCTGCTATATGCAGAGTATGAAGTATTCTATAGATGTCAATTAGATCTAGTAGACTGATGGTGTTTAATATAGTTTGGATACCTGTCCCCTCTAAATTTCATGTTGAAGTTTGATCCCTAGTTTGGAGGTGGGGCCTAGTGGGGGTGTCTGAGTTATGGGGGTGAATCCCTCATTCATGGCTTGGTGCCATCCTCATGGTAATGAGTTCTGACTCTAATAGTTTCCGGGAAAACCGATTGTTAAAAAGAGCCTGGCACCTACCTCCCTTCTCTCTCTTCCTTCCTCTCGCTATGCAATGCCTGCTTTCCTTTGCCTTCTGCCATGAGTGGAAGCAGCCTGAGGTCCTCATAGAAGCAGATGCTAGCTGGGTGCAGTGGCTCATGTCTGTAATCCCAGCACTTTAGGAGGCTGAGGCAGGTGGATCACCTCAGATCAGGAGTTTGGGACCACGCATGGCGAAACCCCATCTCTACTAAAAACATAAAAATTAGCCAGGCGTGGTGGCATGTGCCTGTAATCCCAGCTACTTGGTAGGCTGAGGCAGGAGAATTGCTTGAACCCAGGAGGTGGAGGTTTCAGTGAGCCGAGATCACACCACTGCACTCCAGCCTTGGAGAGCAAGACTCCTTGTCAAAAAAAAGAAAAAAAAAAAAGAAGCAGATGCTAATGCTATGCTTCTACAGTCTGCAGAAATGTGAGCCAAATAAACCTCTTTTCTTTATAAATTACCCAACCCCACACATTCCTTTATAGAAACACAAACTATGACAGTGTTGTTCAGTTCAACTCTGTCCTTACTAGTTTTCCATCTCCTGTATCTGTGAATTACAGAGGGGTTTTAAAGCCTCTGACTGTCAGTCTTCTCAAACTGCCATAACAAAATACCATAGTCTGGGTGGTTCAAACAACAGGAATTTATTTTTCACATCTCTGGAGACTAGATGTCAGGGGTCAGGGTGTGGGCAGGGTCAGAGTCTGGTGAGGGCTCTTTCCTTGGGTTGCAGATAGTTGTTTCTTGCTGTGTCGTCACATGGCTTTTCCTTGGTGCATGCACACAGAGAGGCAGGAAGGGAGGGCTCTCTGGTGTGTCTTCTTGTAAAGGCACTAATTCCATCATCAAGGCCCCACCCTCATGACCTTATCTAAACAGAATTAACTCTTAAATGTCTCATCTCCAAATATCATCACACCGGGGGTTAGGGCTTCAACATATTAATTCTGGGGGACATATTTCAGTCCACAATAGCAACTATACTAATGAATTCATCTGTTTTTCCTTACAGTTCTATCAGTTTTTGCCTCATATGTCTTGACATTCCATTGTTAGGTGTAAACACATTCAGGATCGTTGTGTCTTCTTGGAGAATTGACCTCTTTATCATTATGTAATGTCCCTCTTTATCCTTGGTATTTTCTTTGCTCTGAGGTTTCTTTGTCTGAAATTGATGTATCTACTCCAGGTTTGTTTTGATTAGTGTTAGTATAATGTATCTTTCTCCATCTTTTTAATCTACATATGTCTTTATATTAAAAGTGAGTTTCTTGTCAATGACTTACAATTGGGTCTTGTCTTTTTTGTTTTTTTTTTTTTTTTTGAGATAGAGTCCCACTCTGTTGCCCAGGCTGGAGTACAGTGGCATGATCTTAGCTCACCACAACCTCTGCCTCCCAAGTTCAAGTGATTCTCCTGCCTCAGCCTCCCCAGTAGCGGAGACTGCAGGTGTGCACCACCATGCCTGGCTAATTTTTGTATTTTTAGTAGAGACAGGGTTTCACTATGTTGGCCAGGCTGGTCTTGAACTCCAGACCTCGTGATCCACCTGTCTCGGCCTCCCAAAGTGTTGGGATTACAGGTGTGAGCCCCCGTGCCCGGCCTAGTCTTTTTTTTTTTTTTTTTTTTTTTTAATCCACTCTAAGTCTCTTTTAAAATTGGTATCTTTAGACTACTGATGTTTAAAGTTACTATTGATATAACTGGAATAATGTCTACCATATTTATTATTTTCTATTTGTTGCCTTTAATCTTTTTTTATTGTTTTCCACTGTATTTCTGCCTTTTATGGTTTCAACTGAGCATTTTATGTAATTTTCTCTCCTCTCTTAGCATATATATTATACTAATATATATCAGTTTCCTTCACCCTGAAGAACTTCTTTTAACATTTCTTGGAAGGGAAGAACTAATGGCACCAAATCCTCTTAATTACTGTTTGAAGAAGTCTATTTCTCCATCACTTTTGAAGGATAATGTCCATATGTAGAGAATTCTAAATTGGTGGTTGTTCTCGCTCAACATTTATTTCACTTTATTCTCTTCTTGCTTGCATGGTTTCTGGACAGAGGTCTGATGGTTCTTATTCTCACTCCTCTCTACAGGTAAGGCTTTTCCCCTTTCTGGCTTCTTTCAAGATTTTCTCTGTCTTTGCTTTTCTATAGTTTGAATATGATATGCCTAGATATAGATTTGGTTTTGTATTTATCATGCTTGGTATTTTCTGAGCTTCCTGGATCTGTGGATTGGTGTCTGTCATTAATTTTCGAAAATTCTCAGCCATTATTACTTCAAATACTTTGTTTTCTTCTCCTTCTGGTATTTCCATTATATGCATAACTTTTATAATTAACCCATGGTTCCTGAATATTCTGCTCTTTTCATTCATTCTTCTCTGTGCATTTCAGTTTTAGAAGTTTCTATTGACATGTCTCCAAGCTCACTGATTCTTTCCTTGGCCACGTCCAGTCTATTGATGAGCACATCAGAAGCACTCTTCATTTCCATCAATGTTTTGATTTCTAGTATTTCTTTTTTATCCTTTCTTAAAATTTCCATCTCTGCCTTACACTGCATTTTAAACACTTTTCCCATTAGAACCCTTAGAGTATAAATCATAGTTATTTTAAATACCCAGTCTCATAGCTGTCATAACTGAGTCTGGTTCTGATGTTTGGTCTGTCTTTTCAAGTGGTGTGGGGTGTTTTCATCTTTATGATGCCTTACAATATTTGTTGAAAGCCTGGCAAGATACACTGGTTAAAAGGAATGTAAGCAAATAGGCCTTTAGTGTGAAGTTTTACATTTATTTGACCAGGAGTTAGGATGTGTTTACTATTTGCTTTTTCCACAAGTATCAGAGGCTAAAATTTCCTCTGAGTTTTTGTCTCCCTTGTTGCTTTGGGTTTCCATACAGATATCTTCTTAAATAAGATCTGAGACACACAGTTTTTTCATTTGTAGCCCTCTGTTATTATACAGGAGCCCTACTGATGTGGTGGTAATGCAGAGGGGAAGAGAAACGTTCTACAATCCTATGATAAGAAGGTCTCGGTCTTTCAGTGAGCCTGTGCCTCTAGGCTGTGACCTTCAACAGTACATCTTAGGTTTCTCCCCACTCCCTCTTAGGTGACAGGAGGAAGCCTATGCAGGGCTGGGTTGGATATTTCCCTTCCACCAGGTCAACAGGGTTTGATAAAACAATTTCTCATAACACTAGGCCTTTTTAAGAGGAACAGAAGGCTCTGCCATATTTCTAAATGGCTACTCCCACCCAGAGGCATGAGGGGATTTTTCTCCAGTCTTCACTTGAGAATCTGGCAAGACTCCTGGAGGTGAAAATCACAAAAGTGTAAGAGTTCTGAGACTTGGCCCTCCAGGAGTTTCCAACTCTCAAGCTTGTCCACACAGAACTTCCAGCCATTCACCAATTAAGCTAGCTTAAGTTTTTCTACCGTGGCACTGGCTCCAGTGGGGGTTTCTGCTTCTGAGCTTCGGATCTGGTAATCCTGCAACTCTCTGTATTATCCTGTCTTTCCAGTTTTGGGGATAGTGGTTTGCCCTGCAAGCTCAATTCACTGACAGACTTAAAAAGAGTTGTTGATATGCAATTTGCTCAGCCTTTTTCTTGCTGTGAGAACAGGAATGATGACTTCTCAGCTCCTCACTCAGACTGAGTCAAAGTTATTTTCTTTAAGACAGGGCTTTGTCTTTTTTTTTCTTTTTTTGAGACGGAGTCTTGTTCTGTCTCCCAGGCTGGAGTGCAGTGGCCAGATCTTGGCTCACTGCAAGCTCCGCCTCCCAGGTTTACGCCATTCTCCTGCCTCAGCCTCCCGAGTAGCTGGGACTACAGGCGCCCACCACCTCGCCCGGCTAGTTTTTTTGTATGTTTTAGTAGAGACGGGGTTTCACCATGTTAGCCAGGATGGTCTCGATCTCCTGACCTTGTGATCCCATCTCGGCCTCCCAAAGTGCTGGGATTACAGGCTTGAGCCACCGCGCCCAGCCAAAGTTATTTTCAAATATAAAAGTTTAAGATAATATTTTAAAATAATTGTGTTAAATTTTTTTTTGCTTTTTTTTTTTTTTTTGAGACAGTCTCACTCTGTCACCCAGGCTGGAATGCAGTGATGCAATCTTGGCTCTCAGCTCACTGAAACCTCCACCTCCTGGGTTCAAGTGATCCTCCCACCTCAGCCTCCCACGTAGCTGGGATTACAAGTGTGCACCAGCATACCTGGCTAATTTTTGTATTTTTAGTAGAGACAGGGTTTCACCATGTTGGCCAGGCTCAACTGAAACACCTGACTTCAAGTGATCCACCTGTCTCCACCTCCCAAAGTGCTGGGATTACAGGCATAAGCCACTGTGCCTGGCTGTAACTCAGTTAAATTTTCATTGGCTCATTCATATTTCCTAGTTCCCAATCTTTCTATTGCTCCCATTTAATAAGACTTCAAGAATACAGCATGGACAGGGGTAGGGAAGGAAGATGGTGGCACCCAACAGCCAGTGAGGACAGAGGGACATGGGGATCTGAGGAGTGGCCAGTCTCTTGTGTTATGGCTATATCCCTTCCCATGCTCTCCTCACACCTCCTGACAGGTTAGGTAGGAGGATGTGTCTGGTATCTTGAAAGAAGAGCCATGCAGGAATCCCCTCACAGGTTCAGGCATGTTTTTAGGAATGCCAATAAGAAGTGGATTACATTTCAGCACTTTAGCTTCCTCAAATGCAGATATGTCACACAGCTGAACAGAAGCCTCAACCAGCAAGTAGAACCAAAGCCAGAACCAGTGGCATCTCCTTGCCTTGCAAAAACATCTTCGGGTCAAGCGAAACCAGAAATGTATCAGATAAAGACTTCTTCCAGCTCCTAACCTGTCTTCTTCCAGCTCCTATCTTCGTCCAGAAAGCCAAATGAAAAGGAATTGACAGAACTAGAGTGTGCCTCAGTAATTACAGTTTTTCTTTTTCTTTTTTTTTTTGAGACAGAGTTTTGCTCTGTCACCCAAGATGGAGTGCAGTGGCACGATCTCGGCTCTTTGCACCTCCATCTCCTAAGTTCAAGCGATTCACCTGCCTCGGCCAGCCTCCCAAATAGCTGGGATTACAGGTGCATGCTACCACGCTCGGCTAATTTTCGCATTTTTAGTCGAGATGGGGTTTCACCACGTTGGCCAGGCTGGTCTCGAACCCCTGACCTCAGGTGATCCACCCACCTCTGCCTCCCAAAGTGCTGGGATTATAGGCATGAGCCACTGAACCTGGCCTACAGTTTCAGTAGATGCAGGAAGAGAGACAAAAGAGGAGAAGTAGTGGAAAGAGATGAAGATGCATGTGGATGATTTGCAAGGAAGCTTGGCTTGACTACCCAAAATCAAACACAGGTACTCTGTTTTTCTGATATAGTTAGATAGTTGAAATCTTACTTTTAGTTAAAAAGCTAATTTGATTGACTGCCCTGAAAGGAAAAATTTGGAACTGCAGTTCCTTCCCGTAATTTTCCTCTTTTTAACTGGGATTTGAAATCGAAGTTTCTGAAATCTATTTATACAGAATTGCAAATAATATTGCATTATAAGTATCAGACTAAAAGTCATCTCCTTTTCTTTTCCAGTTAAAGTTGAACATTTATCCTGCTAAAAAAAAAAAAAAAAGAAAGAGAGAGAGAGAAGGGAAGGAAGGAAGGAAGGAAGGAAGGAAAGAAGGAAGGAAGGAAGGAAGGAAAGCAGCATTTACAAAAGGGAGATGGCAGAACAGGAAGCCCCAGGCCCTCCTTCCCCGCCGGGAAGACACTGGTTCAACAATACACAGATGAATTCCCTTTGTGAGAAATCAAGAAAATAGTTAACAGGCTCCTCCACTCCAGATGAGCATGAAACCAGCTATGTAGGAGAACTCGTGACAGCCCCTTGCCATAGCACCTCCTGTGGCTCAGTGTGGCACAATCAGGAGAAAGCTCCCAGCTCCTGAGCTCTTCCTGGGGAGGCAAAGAGAAGACTAACGCCTATGCCCAATGTGCAGACTTTTCAGGGGGCTGTCTGAGGGATTCGTTTCTATCTTGCCTAAATTCAGGAACTGACTGAAAAAGGCACCAGTCTAGGGACCACTCAGAACAAAAGAGGAGACTGGGACTGGCATGTACTCTGTCACCATCCCCATTGCCCCAGCTCAGTGTGAAACAAGTGGGAGAAAACACCTGACTCTTGGCTTTCCCTGGGGAGGGAGAGTTGGAGCCTGAATCCAATTTCCAGTTTTTCAGGGGGTTTCCCAGGGGACTGTTTCTCTTGTCCTGAGCACTGAAAGGCTTGATAAACCATAGATGCCTGGAGACTACTGAGAATAACAGCGTGGCAGCTTGCTGCTGCTGTAGAGGATCTGCAGTCCAACAGAGGCCAATACATCTTGGCGGCCTCTCCTATATAGTGGAAAAGAGAAGAGCAAAGTGTGTCCAACATTCTGCCCTTTTGGGAGGCTGTCTGAGGGACTCGTTTCTATTTTGTCTTGGAGTGCTGATAGAACACAGCATACTGTAGATGCCTGGGTGGGGGGGCACTGGGAAAGAGAGAGAGCTGGGTGACCTGACCTGCTACTGCTCCAGGACTCATGGTGCAGCATACAGAGGTTGATACAGCTCAGCCAGTCTGTATCAAGAGGCTCAGCCAGCCTCTCCCTTGTGGAGGGAACGAGACTAGTGGAGCGTGTGTCAGATGTTCTGGCTTTTAAGGGGCTTATCAGGGAACTGGTTCTATCTTGCCCAACTTAGAGTTTTGACAGAACCTGGAATGCTCTAGAGAGAGACCTGGAGGCTGCTGAGAATAAGATAAGGAGTGCTGGATGGCTTGTGGCAGCTCCAGGGAATACGCAGTGCTGCAGGCAGACACCAGAAGGAACAAGAGGCTACAGATTCTGAAAAAAGAGACCAGCAAATCTACTTGAACATTTGCATGCACAGGTCTGGAGGGATGGATCTATGGAAGAGGTCTGGGAGATCCCGGAATCTCTAGCCAAGATGATCAGTAAAGATCTTTCCCTGTATGAAGTCAGTCCCTAAAGACTGGAAGACACAGTTGTTTTTCAAATACATGGATCCCAACACAAAATCACAAGACACATGAAGAAACATGTGAAAATATGGCCCAAAGAGGCAAATGAAATCTCTAGAGACTGATCCCAAGAACTAGTGGTCTATGAATAACCTGAAAAAAATTCAAAAGATGTTCAGCGAGCTCAGGAAAATGATGTATGAACAAAATGAGAGTATCCATAAAGAGAGAGTATAAAAAAGAACCAAACAGAAATGTTGGCAGTGAAGAATAAATTGAAAAATTTATTAGAGGGGTTCAACAGCAGATTTGACAAAGCAGAAGAAAGAGTAAACTCAGAGACAGGTTATCTGAAATGATCCAGTCAGTGGATCAAAAAGGAAAAATAATTTAAAAATGATAAAAGTCTAAGGAACTTCTGGGACACCAGTAAGTGGACCAATATAAACACTATGGGAATTTAAGAAGAAATAGAAAAAGGGACAGAAAGCTTCTTTAAAAAATAACGGCTCAAAATTTCCCAAATCTGGGGAAGAACACAGACATCCAGATTTGAGAATTCCGAAGGACTCCAACTAGAATGAACCCAAAGATATCCACACTGAGTCATTTCAAAATCAAAAAGCAACTTGTCACGAACAAGGGATCCTTCATAAAACAGTGGATTTCATAGCAGAAACCTTGCCAGATGGCCAGAAGGGAGTGAGATAATATATGCACAGTGCAGAAGGAGACAAACTGCCAAGTAAGACATACTATGTCCAGTCAAACTGTCCTTCAAAAATGAAAGAGAAATAAAGACTTTCCTAGGCAAATAAAGCTCAGGGAGTTCATCACCACTTGATTTATCTTCAAGGGGAGAAAGGGATTCCTCTCACACCAATAATCCTAGCACTTTGGGAGGCTGAGGCGGGAGGACTGCTTAAGCCTAGAAATTTGAGACCAGCCTGAGAAGCATTGTGAGACCCCATTTCTACAAAAAAATTCTTTTAAAAAATAGCCTGTGGTGCCCGCTACTCAGAAGGCTGACGGTTTACAAGAAATCTATTATTGTGTAGCAAATAGCCCGGCCATTGGGCTAGGGGCACCCACGTTGCCTCTCTGTGATGTGGATCGGGTTAATGAAGAGGCTTGGTTTCAAATACCTTATACCACCCTCGAGCAGAGTCCCCATGGCTCTTCTACCTTATGTTTCCCAGGATAACACGAGAGTGTCGGCAAATGGAACGGTGCTCAGCAGGTGGAGGCACGGGACCAGGGGCCTGGGGGGGGGGTAGTAAGGGGAAAACGACTGGCAAAGGCCTGATTTCCCAGGTGCTTTTGCCTGAAACCTTCATCCAGGAAGTTATGCTTTGAATGAGGGAGCTATGTTAAATGAAATAAGTCAGTTACAGAAGGAAAAATACTATGTAATTCCATTTATGGGAGGTATGTAAAGTAGTGAAACTCATAGAAGCAGAAAGGAGAGTGGTGGTTGCCAGGGACTGGGGAGGGGAGAATGGGGGCTCAGTTCAATGGGTGGAGAGTTTCATTCATGCAGGATGAAAAAGTTCTAGAGATCTGCTGAACAACAATGTACACACAGTTAACAATACCATCCAGGATAGACACAAACTTGTTAAGAGTGTGATCTTCAACTATGTGTTTTTACCACACACAGACACAAAATTCCTAGGAGGTATAGTTAACTGGTCACATGGAACAGAGACTTTGAAGGGATATCAGACTAAATAAATGAGGTAAGATGTGCACAGAGTTTATAAGCTATTTTCCAAGCTGGAAACAACAGCCTTAATTTAAACTGACTACATGAAATTGCCTTCATTTGTAATTCTTCCAACTATTAAACAAACGATTTGGTCACAAGCTTAATAAGTCCATTCATGTTATTATTTCAGAGCTGGATTGGCTGGATATTTCAACTTGAACAAAGTAAAAGAATTATGTCCAACAACTTTAAATGTGAAACCATTTGGTTTCCTTCTCTATTTAGGAGACTATAGAAATATATTTCCTCCAGTGTAAGATGATAAGGGAAAAAATTTACATTAGAAACCATAACAAAGAAAAGTAAAAATGTCAGAGTTACTTTAGAAATATCTTTAACAAATATTCTCCCTGAGGTGTGATAGGGGGCTCGTTTAATCGAAATTGCTGTTGAATTTGTATCATGTGTTCTCTCGGCATGAAGATATAATGAACTATTTTGATTCTTATTGAAGTGTGTGTGTATAGTCAAGTTGGTCTAGGAGAGATTCTTAGGACAAATTTAAACAAAAGAGATCTTTTAATTTTCTCTTAAATGCTTTAGTGTCTCAATGCATAAATACACTGTTTACTTTTACAGCTGGTCCAGTGTTATTCACTCCTGGCAAATTGTAGACTTACAAAACAAGGCAAATCCCTACCTATTCACCTTCTCAGCAAGGATGACTTCTAATTCAAACAGCACATAATGGGCTCTAGTAAAGGGATTTGCTCATATTCATAGAACTAATGAAAGATATATGACTAAGTATTCAGCTTAAAGGAAGCCAAATGAGTTTAATACAGAAAATATACACATGATGATATTAATCATATATAAACAATGTAAAAGATTCATAAGCAAAATTTTATTTTGCAATCACTAATTCTTGTGATTATGAAGATATAACCTAACCTAGGAAGAAAATAGGCAGCTGTTCTTTTTAGAAATTAATTATTTACTGTACAAGCCCATAGGCCTGCAGGTACAATGAAAGAATGAAAGTAACTTCTTTATACTGTGAATAGGTAAAGAGATCCAGTGAGGTCAATGTTACCTATTTCATCGATGCCAATATTTTTTCACTTGTGGTGATATTAAGTAAAGGCTCACATGCCTCTGTGAAAACTTCGGTACAATTATTGTGGCTGCAAATAAAACTACAACATACACACATAACCTCCAATAGATCCATTTTAAATGAAGAAACATAACAATATAGTTCATTTTAAAAAATGCTTCAAAAACATTTTTCTTGATTAAATCTGTGGCCACTTCATTGTTCCTGCATCCCTAAAAGGTTCTTAAAATTAATCAGTGAGGTTTCTTCCGTCTAACTACATGAAGTTTGTCGCATGATGTCACATGCTAGCTAACTGCATGAGCAGTGCAGCTGCTGGCATCAACCAAACATAAAAAATACTAAAGTTATCATCAGAAGAGTGGTAGGTAAGGATTTTACTTTGCGAGTTGATAGAACTCCCCCAAAGGTGTTCTACGTAGAACAGGTACGTTTTCTTTTCTTTTCTTTTTTTTTTTTTTTTTGAGGTGGAGTTGCGCTCTGTCACCCAGGCTGGCGTGCAGTGGTGTCGTCTGGGCTCACTGCAATCTCCACTTCCCAGGTTCAAGCGATTCTCCTGCCTCAACCTCCCAAGTAGCTGGGACTACAGGCGTCCACCACCATGCTCGGCTACTTTTTGTAATTTTGGTAGAGACAGAGTTTCACCATGTTGGCCAGGCTGGTCTCAAACTCCTGACCCCAAGTGATCCACCCACCTCGGTCTCCCAAAGTGCTGGGATTACAGGCATGAGCCAGCGCACCCGGACTGTTTTCTTTCTTTTAAAACAATAATAATGAGGTAAAATATTTGAGTGAAAAACAAATAACACAGAAGGACAACTCTTGGAGGAAAAAATCTGACATTTACCAACAGTTTTGGGGAGGTGACACATCAACACCTAAATGATGCAGTCCATCACGTGAATCTGTAGCGTGTCGATGTCAGGCAGAACCTCTCCACACTTGGGGCAGGAATGAATCGGAATATTCCGCTGTTGCTGCCAGTCCCTGTCCTCAGTTCCTGTGAGTAAGTAGGAAATGAAGTATCATTCCATTAGTTCCATTTTGCAGGCAGTGTTGTTTGTTTCACTTGAAGAACAGACAGTGAGTTTTAACATCAGTTCAACTTTGTATTCAATATGTAGTGGGACATGAGCCCAGGTGTTTGGTCTTTAACTAAAGTCATCATGATGCCTATAAAGAAAAATCTCTCCAAATGATACCTGCTTCCCTATTATTTTAGGATTTTTTTTTTTTTTTCTTCGAGACAGAGTCTTGCTGTCATCCAGGCTGGAGTGCAGTGGCACGATCTTGGCTCACTGCAACCTCCGCCTCCCGGCTTCAAGTGATCCTCCTGCCTTGGCCTCCTGAGTAGCCGGGATTACAGGTGTGCACCACCACGCCCAGCTAATTTTTGTATTTTTAGTAGAGATGGAGTTTTGCCATGTTGGCCAGACTGGTCTTGAACTCCTGACCTCATGATCCGCCCACCTCGGCCTCCCAAAGTGCTGGGATTACTGGCGTGAGCCACCGTGCCTGGCCTGCTTTAGGATTTTTTTTCTTTTCTTTTCTTTTTTTTTTCTTGACAGATGGAGTCTCACTCTGTCTCCCAGGCTAGAGTGCAGTGGCACAATTGTAGCTCACTGCAACCTCTAACTCCTGGGATCCAGTGACCCTCCTGCCTCAGCTTCCTGAATAGCTGGGACTATAGGCACATGCCACCACAGCAGGCTAGTTTTTAAAATTTTTGTAGGGATGGGATCTCACTATGTTGCCCAGGCTGGTTCTGAACTCCTGGCCTCAACTGATCCTCCCATCTCAATCTCCCATGTACCGGGATTACAGGTGTATTGGTGCATTCTTTTAGGATTTAAACTGTATTCCAGTTTCAAGGTATGTGAAAATACATGGTTTCAGTTGTAGGTACACGACAATGCATGTTCCAGTAAATACTAGGATATCTGAGAGAAGAAAAGGGATAAATGAGGATATAAGCAAAAGAGGGAGGGAATGTGGAGAAAGAAATCCACAGAGCCCAGGAGAGGTCTCCTAGAACAGAGTGTACCTTCCCAGAAGCAGAGGCAATCATCTCATTTGTTCAGCAGACACTTTTGAGTCCTCTGGGATGTATAGAGACACTGCCATGTGCTGGGAGACAGACGTGGTGGAGAAGCCGGGCAGGAGATGTGGCAGCAGTGGCGTGGCAAGGTGTTAGGCACGAGTGTTAGCCAGGTTAGGTGCAAGGGCGTCCATGGGAGAAAGGAAGGGCCCCTAGTTTAGATCTCGGTGCAGGAAGTCCTCCTAGATGAGACCGATTAACTTGAGAGGGGCCTTGAGAATGAACAGGAGTTATCTACGTAAAGTTAACAAGGAGGAATGACGGAACAACGCACCCTGTCATTTCCCCAAGTTTTGGAGTAGTACTGAGGTTCAAGCCTCAATCACAGCATGTCTGAAATAAGCCCTGACTCTAGCTAAGTCCTGGATCCATACAAACTGCAGGAAATTATTTCTGGTCCCCAGGCATCTCTCTGTTCTGATCTTTCTGGACCAACGCAAACCATCTTGGTTTTTTGGTCTCAGCATAGACTTTGGTTTGGCCCTCAAAATGTTTGTTTTTGGAGACAACCTTTATTTGCTTCTAAGTACATTACTTGGATGTAGTAACATGTATGAATATTTGAGATTGTGTTCAGCAGCCTTAAGAAGCATTTCTGAAGTTATATGTATTAATCATAAAGCATGATTTCTAAAGCAGGGAGCTTTCTAATCACCTCACTGCCAGAGAAGAGGGGTCAGGATCTGGGGCTGCCTCTGCTGTCTGACTCCCAGCATAAGCAGAGCCTCTTGCACATCCTGAAGGACTCAAAAGTATCTGCTGAATAAATGAAACCATTGCCTCTGCTTCTGAGAAGGTACATTCTGTTCTGGGAGACCTCTCTGGGGTGGGCGGATCACCTAAGGTCAGGAGTTCAAGACCAGCCTGGCCAACATGGCGAAACTCTGTCTCAACTGAAAATACAAAATTAGTCAGGCGTGGTGGCGTGCACCTGTAATCCCAGCTACTTGGGAGGCTGAGGCAGGAGAATCACTAGAACCCGGGAGGTGGAGGTTGCAGTGATCCACGACCATGCCACTGCACTCCAGCCTGGGCAAGAGAGTAGGACCCTGTCTCAAAATAAAAACAGAAATAAAAATAAAGTACTTAAATATCTACCTAGAACACAAAAACACCTGTAAAACAGCAGATCGATACCAACATAGAGGAATAAAGTACTTTGGAAGTTCAAAATGGAAACAGTTCATGGAGATGGAGTTTGAAATAGATTTTAAAGATGGGGTAAGAGGTCACCAGAAAGAGACTGGAGGAAGACAGGAATATGCATAAGAAAAGGGCGTCTATGTGAAGGGCACAAATACAAGTAAATACAGGCTCTTAGGACAAGTTCAAGGGGATGATTCAGTCTGGCTAATATCTGTAAGAGACCAGAGGGAGACACGGTTTAAAAGTGTGGCTGTAGGCCGGGCACAGTGGCTCGCGCCTATAATCCTGGTGCTTTGGGAGGCCGAGGCAGGTAGATCAGTTGAGGTCAGGAGTTCAAGACCAGCCTGGCCAACACGGTGAAACCCCATCTCTATTAAAAATACAAAAATTAGCAGGGTGTGGCAACGCACACCTGTAATTCCAGCCACTCAGGAGGCTGAGGAAGAAGAATCGCTGGAACCCAGGAAGCAGAGGTTGCAGTGAGCCGAGATCTCGCCACTGCACTCCAGCCTGGACAACAGAGCGAGATTCTGTCTCAAAAAAAAAAAAAAAAGAAAAAGTGTGGCTGTGCCAGGCACCCTCTGGCAGGGTGAAGGGTCTGGTCGGGATTTGATGGGTAATGGAGGGAGATAGGAGAGCTGTGGAAATGAGACTGACGGGTGCTGTATTTTTGGTGCCTTGATTTGGAATCCATTGTAGAGAATGAAGTCGAAGTTTTCTTCAAGCATCTTTTTCATAGGATAGCTATTTCCTGGAAAGCCAGGATCACACAGGACTTACCTCTTTGAACAAGGTAAGCCTGCTGGTCGGGATCACTTGTTCTCGCCCCATGACGACTCTGCATCTCCATCAGGGACTGCCTGCCGGGATGAAAAGCAACACGACGTGTGATGTTCTACAACCCCGAAACATGACAACGCTGAGCAGACAGTCAACAGAAGTGGGGAAAAAAGACTCACCTACACTGCCAAGGTTCATAAAAACCAGACTAATTCTAGTGTTAAATACTATTGGCACTAGGAGACTATGTTGTGAAAGTAAATAATTACGGTTAAAAATATCAGGAAATAGGCCGGGCGCGATGGCTCAAGCCTGTAATCCCAGCACTTTGGGAGGCCGAGAGGGGCGGATCACGAGGTCAGGAAATCGAGACCATCCTGGTGAACACGGTGAAACCCCGTCTCTACTAAAAAATACAAAAAACTAGCCGGGCGAGGTGGCGGCGCCTGTAGTCCCAGCTACTCGGGAGGCTGAGGCAGGAGAATGGCGTAAACCCGGGAGGCGGAGTTTGCAGTGAGCCGAGATCGCGCCACTGCATTCCAGCCTGGGCGACAGAGTGAGACGCCGTCTCAAAACAAATAAATAAATAAAAAAATCAGGAAATAACCCAACTGTCATCAATAGGAAACTGATTAGAAAGAAGTGGCATACTTATGAATCAAAATACTCACAGCAATGAAGTATAATAAATTACATCTGGACATATCAACAGAGAGCTCAAAATCACAATATCATGTAAAGTAGGTTGGAGAACAATACCTATAGTGATCATTTGGTAACTTAAACACAGAGAAATCAATATTAGCTGGTTTTGAGATGAGATTTAGGTGTGTGTGTATGTGATATGTAAAAGTATAAAACAGATGGGGAAGCTACCTACCCACGAAATTCCTAACAGCACAAGGTAAAGGAAGAAAGGAATATAATGATGGATGGGGAACAAAGGAGACTTCAACTCTATCTACAATTCCCTTTTTCCTTTAGTAAAAAAATACTTGGAGCAAATACAAGCCGCTGTCAATGCAGGATGGGGTACATAGTAGAGTCTGTTATTTTATTCTCTGTATTTTGCTGTGTTTTATAACTTTCTCAAAATAAATTTCTAAAAGTCAGAAGTAATTTTTGGCAGTATTTTTTAAAGTATATTCAGGAATTTAAAGTGCTATGAATATTTCATCCATGACAATGGCAAGATAAGCTCACTGGGACACGCGACATTATTGTTAGAAGTGCATGATGGCACGCACTTGCAGTTCCAGCTACTCGGAGGCTGAGGCACGAGGATCACCTGAGCCCAGGAAGCTGAGGCTGCAGTGAACCATGATCATGCCACTGCACTCCAGCCTGGGTGACAGGAGTGAGACCCTGCCTCAAAAAACAAAACAAAACAACACATTTTAAAAATCAAAATCCTTGCTTATCAAAAAGCAAGGAGCTTGATCAAGCTCCCACAAGTCTCTGTCAAGCTTTCCTATAAGACAAACTAAGTGTTGGGAACATGGTCACATGAAGTGTAAGTGAAGCAATTATTATTTATTTTTCAGATAGGGGACTCGCTCTGTCACCCAGGCTGGAGTGCAGTGGCGCAAACACAGCTCACTGCAGCCTCAACTTACGCAGAGCTATTCTTATAGTTCAAATCAGGAGCGTCTTTGGACAGCCACCCCTTCTCCAGCCATGCTGATGTGAGCTCTGGGTCCTCCTCTCTTTTCCTTACCTGCCTCCATCTTCGAAAGCATCATTCTCTTTCAGCAAAACTGCCAGCTGCAATGCCAGTTGCTCCTTTTCCTCATGAATTTTCTCTCTTGCTGCTCTTTCAGCATGAAAATCAGAACAGTAAACTTCCATCTGTTAGAGGAAAAAAAGATACAGAAGTTAGTACCCAGATGAATGCAGATTCTCTACAGTGTTTATGCCATGAGGCGGTAGTGCTGTATCCTTATTGAACAATAGCGCTTGTGAATCACAGATGCATCATCCTGTGAGAAAACAGTATATGACCATGACTTTCCAGGTACATTCCAATAGCAGATACAAGCTGTGTTTGTGTGTGTGCTTTAAACAACACAAATCCCACAACTGCACTGATATAGGTAGTTTAAATACTGTAGGTACCATTAATTCAGCAAAATTATCTGGACTTTTAGATAATAAACAATTCAGGATCAACTTAATACAGTAAATGGTTTATTCATTCTGCCAAGTGTATTTATGAAGGCTGGTCTTAAGCTAAATTTAAAAGAATCATCATCACGAATAGACGCTATTTATTAAATTCCAAACATGTGTGGGGTCCTATGTTGGGTGCTTTACATTTACTATCTTACTTTACCTTATGAAAAAATCCTGAGAATATAGACTTGCTATCCTCATTTTACAAACTTAATGGCTCTTCATCTTGGGAAAATTTGTTAAGCGGCCAAATCAGCATTTGAACCTGACAGAAGACCATTTCCCATGGACTTTTCCATATTCAATCCACGTCCCCTGTGTGGTCACCAGCCTCCTAAGATGGCTCCAGTGATCCTTGCCTCTTGGTATTCATCACCTTGTATGTTTCCCTCTCACAGTGAATAAAGCCAACCTGTGTAACCTCTAGGATACTACAGAAGTGATGGTGTACGGCTTCTGAGACTAGGTCACAAAAGACACTGTCACTCCTTGCTCTCTGGTGGATCACTTGCTTTGGGGGAAGCTAGCTGTCACGACATGAGGGCACCCAAGCATCCCTCTGGAGGGGACCACATGGTGAGGAACTGAGGCCTCCTGCTGACAGCCTGGGCAACATAGCAAAACTTCAACTCTACTAAAAATACAAAAAATTAGCTGGGCATGATGGCATGCACTTGTAGTTCCAGCTACTCGGGAGGTTGAGGCACGAGGATCCCCTGAGCCCAGGAAATTCAGGCTGCAGTGAAGCACGATCATGCGACTGCACGCCAGCCTGGGTGACAGGAGTGCGACCCTGCCTCAAAACAAAACAACACATTTTAAAAATCAAGTAATTGTTTTAAAATTATAAATAACAAAACACTTAATAGTGTTTTAATATTTAATGATGTCAGCTGAGTGAACTGTTCCATTGGTATTGGAATTTAATACTAATTTTTAACTTTCTATGTTTAAAATTTGCTTTTCAAATTTGCTGGTTCTGAGATATAAATTATTATCCATTATTTTAAAAGTAAAAGTAATAAAAATCTAAATATTCTATCAAAACTATCGTTACTTAAAAGTGTGTAATAAAGAGATCATTTTAAGGGATTTCCTGTCAATTGTGAGTGGTTCAGCATCTCACAGTGTCAGTGATGGATCATGGGTGTTTCGGAGTATGACTTAAATTCGATTTAGTCTCACTTCTATCACTTACTAGCTTTGAGCCAGTAAGAATAGAGTCTTTGTTTTGTCCATTCCTATATCCCCGGCAGTAAAAACAGTGTTTGACATATTATAAGTGCTCAAAAAAGGAGTTATTGGGCCGGGCGCGGTGGCTCACGCCTGTAATCCCAGCACTTTGGGAGGCCGAGGCGGGCGGATCACGAGGTCAGGAGATCGACACCATCCTGGCTAATATGGTGAAACCCCGTCTCTACTAAAAAAAGTACAAAAAATTAGCCGGGCGTGGTGGCAGGCACCTGTAGTCCCAGCTACTTGGGAGGCTGAGGCAGGAGAATGGCGTGAATCCAGGAGGCGGAGTTTGCAGTGAGCCGAGATCGCACCACTGCACTCCAGCCTGGGCAACTGAGCAAGACTCTGTCTCAAAAAAAAAAAAAAAAAAAAAAGGAGTTATTGAATGAATGAGCAAGAGTATCCATCAAGATGAAACAAATATCTATGTCTAAAATGGGCGAAAATACATGACCACAGCAGAGTGGAAGAACCCCATAACATGAGTTACCCAAGCAAGGAAATGCTCTGAAGAGCTAAGAATGCAGGCTGAGGCTCTATTAAAGCTGTAAGTACCAGTCAACTGCCTGCATTTCACAGGGGTCAGCTACTCTGGGTATTTGGTGATAATGAGTCTATACGTAGGGAATAACAAACTGCTGATATTAGTATATTAAAAAATAACATGTTTACCTTCATCAGATTGGCCAAGGTTTTTAAAATGATACAAGAATATGAGGACATTGGAGTGCTTATCTTTTGGTGAGAGTATAATTTTGGTTAGGCATTTTTGGAAGACAGCTTGGTAATATTTATTTAACTGGAAAATGGACCTAACTTATGATCCAGCCATTCAATTTGATGCTGGCAGGGCACAGTGGTTCACACTTGTAATCCCAGCACTTTGGGAGGCTGAGGCGGGCGGATCATGAGGTCAAGTGTTCGAGACCATCCCGGCCAACGTGGTGAAACCCCATCTCTACTAAAAATACAAAAATTAGCTGGGCGTGGTGGCGCACGCCTGTAGTCCCAGCTACTCGGGAGGCTGAGGCAGGAGAATGGCTTGAACCTGGGAGGTGGAGGTTAGAGTGAGCCGAGATCGCACCACTGCACTCCAGCCTGGTGACAGAGCTAGACTCCGTCTCAAAAAAAAAAAAAAGTTTGATGCTTTATAATAAGACAGCATGGTACCAGAGCAAACATATATGAGTAGATCAATAAAATAGAACACAATCCAGAAACAGACTCATGTACATGTTGACACAAGTTGTGATGAAGAGGGCAGCAGAGCACTTAAGAAAAGATGGCTTAAATGGTACCAAGTCAACTGGATATTCATATAGGAAAAAAATAAATATTTACCATTACCTCACTTTCTATACACAAGAGCCAATTTCAAATGGTTTGTACATCTTCATGTAAAAGGTAAAACAACAAATTTTTTAGAAGACAACAGAGGGAGTATCTTCCTGGCCTTGGAGTAATAAAAGTTTCTTACAACAGGACACAAAAAGACTAACATAAATGAGAAGGCTGATATACTGGACTACCTTAAAACTAAGAACTTTTGTTCCTCAAGTAACACCTTTAGGAGAGTGAAAAGGCAAAAATAACTGACAAGGGCTTATATGTGCAGTATATACAGAAGTCATTACTTTTTTTTAAAAAGCCAGGCCAGGCGCAGTGGCTCATGCCTGTAATCCTAGCACTCTGGGAGGTGGAAGTGGGCGGATCACCTGAGGTCAGGAGTTTGAGACCAGCCTAGCCAATGTGGTGAAACCCCATCTCTATTAAAAATACAAAAATTAGCCGGCAATGTTGGCACGTGCCTGTAGTCCCAGCTACATGGGAGGCTGAGGCAGGAGAATCGCCTGAACCCAGGAGGCAGAGGTTGCAGTGAGCCGAGATCACACCACTGCACTTCAACCTGGGCGACAGAGCAAGACTCTGTCTCAAAAACTGAACCAAAAAAAAAAAAAAAAAAAAAAAATAGGCAGGCTTGATCAGGCACTTCACAAAGAGGATACCTCAAAGGCCAAAAACACTTGAAAAAGGACTCATTCCCATTAGTCATCAGGGAAATGCAAATTAAATGAGATACCACTACATACCCCCTAGAGTGGTTAAAGGAAAACGACTGATAATAGAAGTGTTGGTAAGATGCAGAGCCATGAAAACTCTGTTGATGGGAGTGAAAACTGGCCCAGTCACTTTGGGAAATGGTTTGGCATCACCTGTTGAAAGTGAATAACATGCAGAGTCTATGATCCAGCGACTCCACTCCTAGGCGTGTAGCCAACAGAAATATAAAACATCCACATGTGAACAGAGCAACATGCACAGGAATGTCTTAGCAACATTAATCGTAATGCCACAGACCGGAAAGAATTCCAACTACCTACCTATTAAATGCAGAATGGATAAGATCCACTGAACACTTTCCAAATGTTTCCATTTTAAAGTTTTCATACATTCATGGGTGAAAAAAATAAACAACAGAAAATTATAAACATTCTAAACACCATCGCTTTCCCATGCGAGAATACAGTCAGGGCTGGCCTCGCTCAGCTGGGGTTTCAGAAAGAAGGTGCCTCACCTGAGCCCTGAGGACGGTCATGGTTTCCAGGTCCTCCTCCTGCTTGGCAATAGTTTGCTTCATCTCATCCATTTGCAGCTGTTTGGAAGCCAGAGCCTTCTCTGCCAGTTCCAGTTTTTCACTCAGTTCCTTTAGCACTGCCCTGTCCACTTTTTCTGACTGAAAAAGAAACATTGATTCTAGGAATGGTTTTGAAATAATTCTGCCTATTTCAGTAAAATATTAGAAAAAGGTTGATTTTTTTAATTATCAGCTCTGGCCGGGTGTGGTGGCTTATGCCTGGAATTGAGAGGCTGGAGTGGGAGGATCTTTGAGCCCAGGAGTGTGAGACAAGCCTGGGCAACATAGTAAGATCCGTCTCTACGGGGGGAAAAAAAAAAAATGTATCAGCTCTAACCAGTCTGTTAATCAGCAATGCTAACTTATTCAGAAAGTTGTATTTAAGTTGTGGCTTGCAAATAATGAGTTCCTGAAACAAGAAGGTAACACTAAAATCAGGGATACAATAACAAACTCCACTCTTGATAAGGCTGTGACTTGTTGATACTGTTATTTTTCCACTTGTTACTCTTTCTGCCTGAAGTCAGTGGAAAAGAAGAAACATGTTTTAAATTTAAAATTATTAGGTCAAAGAGAGGAACACTACTCTATTAAATAAATAAGTGACAAACTGCTGGGCACAATGGCTCACACCTGTAATTCCAGCACTTTGGGAGGCTGAGGCACGTGGATTGCCTAAGCTCAGGAGTTCAAAACCATTCTGGGCAACATGGCAAAACTCCCTCTCTAAAATAAAATAAATGAAAAACAAAGAGTATATTTACAAGGCTAAAAATTCAGAGATTCCTAGTATATTTACAAGGCTAAAAATTCAGAGATTCCGCCGGGCGCGGTGGCTCAAGCCTGTAATCCCAGCACTTTGGGAGGCCGAGACGGGCGGATCACGAGGTCAGGAGATCGAGACCATCCTGGCTAACACGGTGAAACCCCGTCTCTACTAAAAAATAAAAAAAAAATTAGCCGGGCGAGGTGGCGGGCGCCTGTAGTCCCAGCTACTCGGGAGGCTGAGGCAGGAGAATGGCGGGAACCCGGGGGGCGGAGCTTGCAGTGAGCTGAGATCCGGCCACTGCACTCCAGCCCGGGCGACAGAGTGAGACTCCATCTCAAAAAAAAAAAAAAAAAAAAAAAAAAAAAATTCAGAGATTCCTTCTAATTCACAAGCTTCAACTATCACACCATGCTGGCATTATTACTAATTTATTTATTTAATTTTTTTCTTTTTTTAGAGACAGGTTCTCACTCTGTCCCAAAGGCTGGAGGGCAGTTGCGTGATCACAACTCACTGCAGCCTTGACCTCCTAGGCTCAAGTGATCCTCCTGCCTCAGCCTCCCAAGGAGCTGGGACCACAGGCACGAACACCACACTTGGTTAACTCTTTATTTTTTGTAGAGATAGGGCCTCCCTGTTGCCCAGGCTGGTCTCAGACCCCTGGGTTCAAATGATCCCCCAGCCTTGGCCTCCCAAAGTGCCGGGATTACAGGCATGAGCTACCACACCTGGCCCACTATTATGAATTTAAACTGCTGGCTGATGATTCCAGGGTCCCAAATTTACTGACAGCAGGCACGCTGGCCTTGCATAGTTCTACAAAATGGATGGCCCTTCCTACCCAGAGGAGCCCATGCTCTTAGCTCTCCTGCAAACCTACCCTTAGAAACACTAAGTGCTTAATCCCTGACCATAGGACGTTAACACTGTCTTCGTATGCAATAAAGCACATTACACAGAAGTGGAACATCAGAAGGTATAAACCCTAGATGCAAGAAATAATGGTACACTGGAAAACAACCTTTGAAACCAGACTTAGTGAAGGATTCATGCAACTATTTTATATACAAAATCTTCAACAGTTTCTGTTCATTACTAGGCTATGGAAGTAATTTTTTTCGGTGAATACCTCTTTTCTTGTTAGCTCCTCAATCGTTTTCAATGCATGATTATGTTCTTGAAGAAGCTTGTTGTGTGTCAACTGTAGCATGGCTAATTTGGACCTATTAAAAAACATATGAAAAAATGGAATCCTGGGGAAAATGTCATAGAAACTTATAGTTTTGCCTCCCAACCTTCTGAACACTCAAGTAGAAAAATCTCGCCTACCTTTATCATCCCACCACCTACTAGCATTTCTTACTCTCAAAAAAAAATATTTTCTGAAAGATCAAGACAGAGTGCAAACAATCAGCATCATTTTATTATGACAACACTTTTAAGCTTTATCCCCTCTGAGAAGTCTCCTAGGACTCCTTCAGATAAGTGAAAAAGAAATTTTAAAAAATTGATTCTCAAATCCGAATTCCAATCCGTATAAAAAGGCGATTCTCCCTCCTCTGCCCCGTCGCCGCCCTTCTGACTCGGCATACTCACTTTTCATCCTCCGTTTTAGCCTGTTCCATTTTGATTTCCGAGAGCATGCTTTCCACTTGTAGCTCTAACTTTTTGTTAGTATAAACAAGCTCTTGCTTTTCATTCAACTCTGATGGAGTTGCAGAATTTTTCCTTTCAAGGGCCTGACACCTAAGAAAGGTCAAGGTTTCATGAGGATAAACAAGGCTCCTTTCTGACTCAGTGGCTTTTAAACAAATCCCAAGGTTATGTACAATACAAGAATTTTAGGGCTGTAGGGTTTATGAATGCAAAATAAAATACATAATCCTCCTTGCTTCTTTACTAGACCTGACCATATTTCTGAACCCTTACGCCTAAACATCAAAAAGTACAGATCTAAGCTCACACGCAGTACTGTCCTCTTTGAATAATTGTTTTAACTAGTCATACAGATACATCTTTAGTATTTAAACACAGACCACAGTAGTAATTAGCTAAAGGTGCTTCTCATGTAGTGATGCATAGATATCTTTTATATTAAAAAAAAAGTTACAGGTTCTGTCCATTGCAAAGACTTTAGTTTCTGACAAAGATTCAATAAGGGAAAAAGGAAGTTCCCCTAAGTCTTCTTAAAGATCAGAAAGAGAATTTCAATATAATACAAATAAATGACAGATACGCACAAAGCATTAATGCCCAGCGCATTAGACATACCATTTAACACAATGTATATAGAAGAAATTAGAACACACAATTTCCAAATGACAAGACAGGCGCAGAGAAGTGAAATAAATACCTTGCCCAACACAAATAAGTTGTAGACCCACATGTCAAATCTAGGTCTGTTTGTCCAAAGTCCTTAGTTGTAGCTGCCACGTTACCATAATACTACAGAGTGTTGGGAATTATAACCTCAAGAAAACACACACACCTCCATATTGGGCTAGAAACATGTTTGCCAATGAATGCAATCAAACAACATCAACTTAGGTTTGCTAAGTTTTGGGTAACTTCTTACATCAAGAGAAACAAGCAAATGCCAAACTCTCAATCTACATGTTAGCCTGAAATAATTAACTGATTGAAATGATGAATTGAAATTGACCTTTTTCCAAATAAATAAATGTCACTCAAGATCTTTATGCTCTTTTCATCTTTCTTTATGCTTATTCACGTCACTGTCCTCGGCTTAAGTCAAAAACAGGAAAATTAGCTCACAGCTTTGTAGAGATCTCACACAGGCTCCTACATTTAACAAATACCCCTAAGAGGTAGAATTCAAGTTCTCCAGTCCCCATCCCCTCATATTACAAGTATTTCATGTTCACACATTAACTGGAACATTAGTATTTTCTGAATTCATATTTTAATTAGGTGTCTGTTTTTCTTTTAGTTATAACACAGTAAAAAAATCTATGTTTTTAGTATACTTTGTAAAAATGTGTATTTCAAAGGAGGATAAAACTGCTCTCGCATTCTTACTTTTCTTGAAGTCTCTTCTTCATTAGCTCGGCTTCACTGAGTTTTGTATGAGCCTCTTGAAGCTCCTTAAACAGAGATGTCACCTGAAGGTTCAATGCTTCCACTTCGCTTCCAACCTATCATACGGGAAATCCCAAACATATGTAGACAATTATCATCAGAGATCAAACAAACCTCTTTGGGAGAAAACAGTCTGAGCCATTAGCAGCCAATTAAGCCTGGTTGGTGAACTGATTCAACTTTGACAATACCCCAAACATCGTGTAGGAAAAGAATGTTTTGGATACTTGGTACTTAGTTTGCTAAGCTTTGGGTAACTTCTGTTTCCTAATAAAGCATGAACTAATCAATTTGGATGCACTGTGATAATGACTTTACCGCTATTAAAATGAACCCTGGCCAGGCGCGGTGGCTCACGCCTGTAATCCCAGCACTTTGGGAGGCCGAGGCGGGTGGATCACAATTTCAGGAGATTGAGACCATCCCGGCTAACACGGTGAAACCCAGTCTCTACTAAAACTATAAAAAATTAGCCGGGCATGGTGGTGGTCACCTGTAGTCCCAGCTACTCGGGAGGCTGAGGCAGGAGAATGGTGTGAACCTGGAAGGCGGAGCTTGCAGTGAGCTGAGATCGCGCCATGGCACTCCAGCCTGGGCGACAGAGCGAGACTCCGTTTCCAAAAAAACCCCCTATTCCAGGTTCAGAGATCACAGACCACAGAGGTGTCAAAGCACAGTCCTATCTATCCAGCTAACAACTTGCCCCCATACTCCCTTCCCAGTGTATGTTTCTAGTTTACTCAACTATTTTTGTTGTGCAGTCTTTTTCCTGGAAGCTCTATAATTTTTGTAAATGAGTTTCTGATGCCTTGAAAGACCACACTTCCCTGCTACTGGCTACTGAATTAGTTTTAGTCAAACAGAGAACTATTATTCACTGGTGGTCTCTTCATCTGTTTTCTAAATGTTCTCTCTCCTTTCAACAGTAAGGTCTCAATCTCCTGGCATATGGTAGGCATTCAACGTACATATTTGTTGAATAAATTAACTACCTAAAGTGAGTATTTTATGTAAATGCCTTTCACGTGCGCCACTATGGCCATCAACCTTCACGGCTTCATTAACTTCCCTAAGCTGAAGACTCTGCAGACTCAAAGGCACCTCTCAATTACCAGACAATACTGAACAAGACAACACTGAACCTTTCTCTTTCAAACTACTTTATTCAAACCAGTAAAGGGATAGAACCCAAATCTTTCAATTCTCCCTCACATTTCTGAGTCATATCCTCAAATTATCTCGTTATAAAGTGGACAAAATTCCTTTTTCATACAGTAGGCTTCTTCATTGAAGGACTGAGGAGAAGAAATCAGTCAAGAAGAGACATAGGAAATGGTTTTGTAGAATACTGATAGAAATACATCTCGCAGTCAGGCGCGGTGGCTCACATCTGTAATCCCAGCACTCTGTGAGGCTGAGGTGGGAGGATCACGAGGTCAAGAGATTGAGACCATCCTGACCAACATGGTGAAACCCTGTCTCTATTAAAAATACAAAAATTAGCCGGGCATGGTGGCAGGTGCCTGTAATCCCAGCTAGTTGAGAGGCTGAGGCAGGAGAACTACTTGGACCCGAGAGGTGGAGGTTGCAGTGAGCTGAGATCGTGCCACTGCATTCCAGCCTGGTGACAGAGTGAGACTCTGTCTCAAAAAAAAAAAAAAAAAAAAAGAAATACATCTTGCTACAATTGACACAGACCAGGACAAGGAAATATAAAAAGGATAGATAATATTCAACATCAACATGATTTCTACATTTCTAAAGCAAATAACACATCATGAGATTTGAATTCAGTGGCTGGACTATTCTTGTGTGTGTGGGTGTGACAGTGGCCGTGGAATCTTAGGACTCACAGTCTCGGGGCCTTTCTCTTCCTCGTTCTCTTTCTCTGTGCTCCCCTCTGTCTGGGTTTCAATCTCAGAGCGATTACTTGCTTTCTTTTCAAAATCTGAAACTCTGGAAAATCACAGAAGGTAGAAAAGTTACTTTCTCCTTGGCTTTAAGAGAAATAGCAATTACAGATGCACTAAAAAGAACATTGTTTACAACTGGGATAAAGGATCAGGGGTTTTCAAAATCTCTACACATTCACTATATTAGCATTAGTTTTATTTTTCATCCTAAAATTGGCTAGAATTGATTCACAGATGAATACACACAGAGGTAAAAGGCAATTGTAACTCATCTTGAACACCATCTGTTTTCATGGAACTGTACTATACAGCAATGTTTTTGAAATTGTTTTTGTGTGTGTTTACACACGTGGATGCATGTGTTTTCCATGAACATGGTATCTCATTTATAAGAATTCAGTAGAGAAGGAAAGACTTTTCCTTTTAGGACATAGCTAAGTTTAAAAGTCACCGAATAAACAACAACAAAAAAAGTAACACCATTCTTAACACCAAATCATAACCACAGGAAGCCATCCCAATCCAAATGAAACAAGAGAGACTGTGGTTAAAGATAATGGGTTGAATGTATGCATATAATTTTTTTCCCAGCCCAAACTCTACTAAAAGGACTTTCAAAAAGCCATGTGCTTACAGGACCAAAGAAAAAGGGAGAGGAAATAATAGTAGGAAAATATGGAATGGAAAGTAGGAATAGGTCTGAGTGGGGCCTTACCAGCCCAAGAAGGCCAACCTTTGAGCCAACAGTAGGGAGAGCCAAGAAGCAACCAGATTCACAATGTGGGAACTCCAGGACACTCAAGCATGAGTGACACCAGGAACCTCTGAAAGTGATGACAAAGGTGGGGCCTTAGCTTTCCCCCTAAGATTAGGAACAAGACAAGGATGCCTGCTCTCTACATTTCTATTTAGCACTTTTTTTTTGTTTGTTTTGACAGGATAATCAGGTAAGAAAAAGAAGTAAAAGGCATTCATACTGGAAAAGAAGAAGCAAGTCTATCTCTGCAGATGACACAATCCTGAAGATGGCAATTCTCCCCAAATGCTTTGGGGATACAATGCAATCCCTAGTAAGACCCCAGCTGGCTTTTTTCACAAATTAACAAGCTGATCCTAAAATTCTTATGGAACAGCAAAGAACCCAGAAGAGCCAACAGTCTTTAAAAAGAAAAACAAAGTTGGAAGGCACACACTTCCTCATATGGTTAGGCTGTGTGTCCCCACCCAGATCTCATCTTGAATTGTAATCCCCATAATCCCCATGTGTCAAGGGAGAGACCAGGAGGAGGTAACTGAATCATAGGGGCAGGGTCCCCCATGCTGTTCTCGTGATAGTGAGTGAGTTCTCACAAGATCTGATGGTTTTATAAATGTGTGGTAGGGCCTCCTGTGTTCCTTCTCCTTCCTGCCGCCTTGAGAAGCAGGTGCCTTGCTTCCCCTTCGCGTTCTGCCAGGATTGTAAGTTTCCCAAGGCCTCCCCAGCCATGCTGAACTGTGAGTCAGTTAAACCTCTTTCTTTTATAAATTACCCAGTTTCAGGCGGTTCTTTATAGCAGTATGAAAACGGGCTAATACACTTCCTGATTTCAAAACTTACTACAAAGCTATAGTACTCAAGACATTGTGGTGCTGGCATAAGGACAGACATATAGATCAATGAAACAGAACTGAGAGTCTAATGAAGTTGGACTCCTATATCACAACATACATGGAAACAAACTCAAAATGGACCACAGGCTTAAATGTCAGAGATAAAACTACAAAATTCTTTTTTTTTTTTGAGGCGGAGTCTCGCTCTGTCTCCCAGGCTGAAGTGCAGTGGCACGATCTCCGCCCACTGCAAGTTCCGCCTCCCAGGTTCACGCCATTCTCCTGCCTCAGCCTCCCGAGTAGCTGGGACTACAGGCGCCCGCCACCTCGCCCGGCTAGTTTTTTGTATTTTTTTATTAGAGACGGGGTTTCACCGTGTTAGACAGGATGGCCTTGATCTCCTGACCTTGTGATCCGCCCGCTCGGCCTCCCAGAGTGCTGGGATTACAGGCGTGAGCCACCGCGCCTGGCCAAAACTACAAAATTCTTAAGAGAAAATATAGGAGTAAATCTTCGTGACCTTGGGTTAGGCAACAGTTTCTCAGATGGGACATCAAAAGCACAGGTGACAAAAGAAAAAGGAGATAAATTGTATTACATCAAAATAAAAACAAATGTGCTGCAAATGAAACATCAAGTGAAAAGATGATCCATGGAATGGGAGAAAATAGTTGCAGATCGTATATTTAATAAGGGACTTGTATCCAGCATGTAAAATGAACTCTTATAATTCCACATAAAAAGACAAATAACCGAATTTTTTAAAATGGGCAAAGGCTCTGAAGAGACTTTTCTCCAAAGCAAACAAACAGTCAACATGAAAAGATGCTCAACATCACTGTCACTAGGGAAATACAAATCAGAACTATGAGATACCAATTCACGTCCACTAGGATGGCTGAAGTCAAGTGAGAAACAAGCGTTGGTACGGACGTGGAGAAAGTGAATGCTCATATACTGCTGGTGGGAATGCGAAATGGCACAGCTGCTTTGGAAAATGATTTGCTGGTTCCTTAGAATATGAAATAGAGGTTCCACATGACCCAGCAATTCCACCCGTAATGATATACCCCAGAGAATTAAAAACACATGTCCAAGCAAAAACCTGTACATAATGTTCACAGCAGCATTATTCATAATAGGTAAAAAGTAGCAACAACCCTAATGTTTATCAACTGATGAATGAATGAACAAAATGTTGTATATATGGACAATGGAAGGTTATTCAGCAAGGAAAAGGAAGTACTGATACATGCTACATTGTAGATGAACCTCAAAAACATTATGTTAAGTGAAAGACGCCAGTCACAACAGACCACAGACTGTATAATTCCATTTATATGAAATGTCCAGAATGGCCAAGTCTATAGAGACAGAAAGCATGTTGCTTGGAGGAGCAAACAGTGAGTGCCATTTGGGGGAGAAAATGTTCTAAAATTATATTGTAGTAACAGTGGTTGCACAATCCTGGGAATATTCTAAAAAACACTGAAATGTATACTTTAAATGGGTGAACTGTATGGTATCTTAATTATACTTCAGTAAAGCCGTTTTAAAAAAAACACATATTTCAAGTTAACCGATTTCATACCTTTCTTTGGCCTCCTTGAGTGCAATTTCAAGTCTCTCCACCTTCTGATTCCCTTCCCTTAGGCACAGCAGGAGCTGGCTCACAGTTAACTCCTCATGTTCCAAGTAATTCTTGGCCCCCTCTGCAGATCTGCTCCTATATTTAGACAATGCCATGGTCAGTATAAAGGTTAAAAGGTTTTCATCAGAAAAATACCAAAGCCTAAGAACAGAGTAACCCAATATAACTGGGACCAGCTTAAAGGAACTGCTTTCCAGAACATTCTCCAACTAATTCTCAACTAGTGAACAAGCACAGCTGGTCCTGGGACCCCCAGTGCCAAGTTCCTCCATGCTTCCTAGGGAAGGTGTGGAGACTCAGTGAGGCTCCGGAGAGGCCAGCCTTACACTGCACACACCCACTTCCTCCAAACAGTCACTGTGTACCTGACACCAGACCACAAAACCCACGGAACAGTTCAGCAGAAGCAGCCGTGGCTGAAGGTGGCAAGCCTTCCAGAGATCTAGTCTCAAAGGGGACTGCAGTCAGACAAAAGATAAAGGCACATTGTACAGACCACTGGCCTTTCTCCAAGTTAACAGAGACCATCACAGCTTAAGTCAAGGGGAGAAAACCTTTTTCACTTGTGGTTTCAAATAATGAGAGCAGAGAAATGGAGGCGCTATGATATGTCAAGTATTTTTCTCAATTTCAAAATCTGACTAAATCAAGAGACATATCAGTGACAAACAAAATCATGATCACTGTTACAAAACATGAGGGATGACTATGATGATGCTAACGGCAGCTACTCTGAGTCACCAACTCGGGTTCACATAGCTAATAAACAGCCAGAATTAAATCCCAGTTTCCAGGACTCTGAAGCTCCAACTCCAAACCTAGAAATCAATCTCAGAGTAATTACGATACTCACAAATGGTACAGAGCTGTTATTTTAAAAATAGCCATGTGGCTTAAAGAGGAAGTGGTCTTTGCATCTGGATATGAATGATGAGGAAGTGGCTTTGAAATTTCAACCAGGACTTTTTTATTTGCCACTACTTCCAGGAATGTCTTTGAATATTAAAAAAGCAATTTGGGGGAAACGTGAAGAATTTTTAACCAAAAAAGGGAATTACTTTCGTTTATGCCAATTACTCTGATGAAAGAATATTATCTAATACTTACTTTCTTCCTCATACAAGGGCTTAGAAACATAATAGAAGACAATTTTTTTCACATTTTGGAAGTCATTCTATATGCACATTCATCAAGTTACACAAAGAAGGTTTTAAAAATCTATCAGATGGCCAGGCGCAGTGGCTCACGCCTATAAATCCAGTACTTTGGGAGGTTGAGACAGGCGGATCACTTGAGGTCAGGAGTTCAAGACCAGCCTGGTCAACACGGTGAAACCCTGTCTCTATTAAAAACACAAAAAGTCAGCTGGGCGTGGTAGCAGGCACCTGGAGTCCCAGCTACTCGGAAGGCTGAGGCAGAAGAATCGCTTGTACCTGGGAGGCGGACGTTGCAGTGAGTTAAGATTGCACCACTGCACTCCAGCCTGGGTGGCAGAGTGAAACTCCATCTCAAAAAAAACAAAACAAAACAAAACAAAACAAAAAAAACTATGAGATAAGAGATCCTCAGAGATCTTTTCAGACAATCGTCTCTTGAATAGATGATCACAGGGGTAAGCAGCTTGCAGAAGGCAAGCTAGCAGTCTCCTTGGTGAGCACTGCTTGTAAGAGTCAAGAGGTTCAGGCACTCAGTTCTAGGTCTGCCTCCCTCCCCAAGGCCCTGCCACTATTTAAGACATCTGTTTCCTCACATCTACATGGGACAGGTACACTTGAGACTCCACAGATAAGAAATCTGGGTCCTTTCAGGCGACATCCACATTGACTGAGAGTGCTATCGGTCATTGTTACAAAAGATGTTCCAGTATTGGTCATGCCAGCTTATAACTGTGGAGTAGCAGGGAAAAGAAAATGAAAATATTTCACTTATGGAAGCTGGGCAGGCTGGTCTGGGTCAAACGGCACTGGGGAACCAATGAGCAAACATGTCTCATTGGTTTGACTGAGAACCAGTTTGCTTTCACTTTTCGTCTGCTGGTGAGACACCACTAGAACAGAACAGTCAGTGTGGGCCAAACGGGAATCAAACAGTTTTTAATCTCTGCCAGCTTCAGCTGCAACATTAAATAGCATTCAAACCAAATATTCTTGAAAGGTCCTGGTATAAATCATAAAGAAGTTACTTCCTCAGGTCACTACATTTGACCTCCAGTGACAAGCACCCAGTGATAAGCTCCCCGTGACAAGCCTGCCCAGCCGGTCTGCCTGGCAGCCCGAGTCTTCCTTCACATACGTGCCAATGGAGACTGTTCTCGTGGGCCCAGGACTATGCTTGATTTCTTTTACTGACCTTTCTGCTTCTCCTTCCTGTAAAAACAGAAACGCAAGGGATTTAACACAATACGTCTGCAAGACAAATTGTCAAAAGAAAAAAAAAGACAAAAGATGAATTTTTGTGACATGCAACCCAAGGACCCTTCCAGACATTCAGATGTGTAGTGTTTAAACCGGGTGGCTCCAGTGGAATGGAAACGTACCCTCCCCTCACCTGGCGCACCCTGTTGGGATTATAAATATCCCGGCTACGGCGTGAAGGTCAGTTTCCTCTCGCCATACACATTCTACCCGACTCCGTAAACATGAAAGCTTATCTGCTCCTCCCTTTCCTTGGCAGTTCCCTCTTTCTCAAGGTTAAGGTCATGGAGAGCTGGTGACAACTCCACATATCCTTCTCAGACAGTCCTTTAAAACGCAAAACGCTAGAACTCACTGAGGTAAAGTTAAAAAAGAGGCAGTTTCTGTGAATGAGATTCACAAAGCGCCATCTTGGCCAAGTTGGTTCCCGTTAGAAATTTGTATGCACCGCAGGTCACTTAGGGAACAAGAAGTCCAAGACCCACAGGATTTGAAAGACATTTATATTCCATTAAGTTCCCAGGGAAAATCTTCAAAAATGCACAAAGATGGTTCCCTATATATATGCATATAAATATATATATTTAGATACATATTTAGATATAGAAATATAGATTATATATTATATAAATATATAATGTTAAATATGTAATTATATAATTATGTATTAATTATATAATTAATATCTATTATATTACATATAATATATTCATTATATAATATAAATATAGATACATCTATTATAAAAAATACACACACATATATTTTTTTCTCTGCTTGGGCCCATGGGGGTTCTAGATATTTTTGGTATTTCTTCCTAAATCTTGGGCAGTGCTTTACAGTTCACAGAAGAAAAGCAAGCAAAACATGTTTACACTAAAAATAACTATCACTCATCTGATAGGGAGAATGAGATGCTAACCATGTACCCTGAAGGAAGAAGCTTCATTTGGAAACTTCTCATATGCTGTTGGGTTTCCTGCAGTTTATCAGTTATTGACAGAAGCGTAAGGTTCTTTGGTTAAACTTCTGTCTCGGTAATCTTCGATCACTTGCAGAAAGGGTACTCTGACAAAATATGCTTTTCCAATTGACATTTTAATTCTCTTGATTTTGGCCACTAAAATGTATGAGGGGGCATGGATGGCAAGGTTATTCAGAGCCGTTTCCTAACTCTAGTGCAGCAAATAAATCAGAAAACAAAGATAGTCACACACCCATATGTCAGATATAACCAGTAGGTGAGCTTTTTTGCAAGTTGCTCCCCACTCCTCCTGACTTATCTACAATGTACATTTTCCTCTTCCAGGGACACAATTTTTTCCTTTTTTTTTTTTTTTTAATTTAAAGACAGAGTCTTGCTCTGTCACCCAGGCTGGAGTACAGTGGCACAATCATGGCACACTGCAGCCTCTCAAACTCCCGGGTTCAAGTGATTCTCCTGCCTCAGCCTCCTGAGTAGCTGGGAGTACAGGTGCCTGCCAACGTGCCTAGCTAACATTTTGTAGTTTTTTTTGTACACACAGGGTTTCGCCAGGTTGCCCAGGCTGGTCTTGAACTCCTGGGCTCAAGCGATCCTGCCTCCTCAGCCTCCCAAAGTGCTGGGATTACAGGCGTGAGCCACTACACCCAGCCAGCCCCTTTTCCTGTATCAGATATGTACTCTGGCTCAGTGCAAGTGAGTACTACACTGTATTGCAGATGATTTGATCCTTGTTTATCTTTCTCCCTACCTAATCTTTGTTAGCACAGTGAAGGAGAGGCCCCCACCTGGTGCATCTACCTGCTCTGCTCTTCAATAGGGCTGTCCCTGCAGCCAGGCACAGTTGTAACAGATGCTTCTCAAGAGCTTAGGGCCTCCTCGCTTAGCCCACTTCATTTTGGGTTGCGGAGACATTTGATTTTGATAGCAATGGCTTCAAACTCAGTTCTCAGAGGCTCCTGAGTAGCTGTTGTGGAAAGGGAAGGAAAAGCCAGGACACTCCCTCAACCTACAACCAGAGCAGTTCTGCTCTTTCTTTTCTCCTCTTCTTCTTTTTAATACACCAGCGTTCCTTGTACCACTTCGTTTGAAAAGAGGGTTCCGTTTGCCAGGCGCGGTGGCTCACGCCTGTCATCCCAGCACTTTGGGAGGCCGAGGCGGGTGGATCACTTGAGGCCGGGAGTTTGAGACCAGTCTGGCCAACATGGCAAAACCCTGTCTTTTTTATTAAAAATACAAAAAATTAGCCAGGTGTGCTGGCATGTGCCTGTAGTCTCAGCTACTTGGGAGGGTGAAACACCAGAATCTTTTGAACCCCGGAGGCAGAGGCTGCAGTGAGCTGAGATCGCATCACTGCACTCCAGCCTGGGGGACAGAGTGAAACTCCATCTCAAAACAAAAAAGAGGGTTCTGTTGTTAAAAACATGTTTGCAGCTCCCTTAAGTGAACTGCGGAATACAGCTTTGAAATCTAGTTTGAAAAATGACAGAAAGTTCATGCTTGTGTGGGTTTTTTCCTTTTCAGGTCAGTCACAAAAATGTTCAATTTGCCAGGACATGATGAAAAGAAAAGACTACATCTTTCATCATAAAAGGTAATTAATATTTTTCCATTTTAGCTATCACAACCCTTATATGCATTATGCTATACTTAAAAAATGAGAGCCAATTTATCTTTGCTACACTGGAATTTCCTCAATCCTTGGCTTGTGTTGACAAGAAAAAGTGGTACTTGTTTCATCTTTCCAGGTGAAGCTTTATAGTTTGTTCAAAACAAAAATAAAACCAAAAACTTACAGCCATCCTAATTTCAACAAAGGAGTCTTCTGAGGAGCCGCTGGAGTTCAGTTTAAGCTGCAGTTCAGACACAATGCCCAACAGGTCTGCCTTCTCTGCTTGTAGCCTCGCCACCTGGGTCCTGAGCTGGTCCTTTTCCTGCTCTGCTTCTGCCCTGGGAAGCCTGGAGTCATCAGTGGGGTCCTGGAGATGACAAGGAGTAAAGTGAATGAACAGATCAAACTAAGGCCCAGCACCATGTAATCCCAGAGTTTTGGGAGGCTGAGGCTGAAGTTTTGGGAGGATCCCTTGAGGCCAGGAGTTTGAGACCAGCCTGGGCAACATAGCAAGACCTCCATCTTTACAAAAAATTTAATAATTAGCCAGGTGTGGTGGCACACACCTGTAGTCCCCATTACTTGGGAGGCTAAGGCAGGGAGATTGCCTGAGCCCAGGAGTTCAAGACTGCCAAGACCCTGTCTCAAAAAAAAAAAAAAAAAAAAGCCAGGCAGGGCACGGTGGCTCGTGCCTGTAATCCCAGCACTTTGGGAGGCCAAGGCGGGCGGATCATGAAGGTCAGGAGATCGAGACCATCCTGACTAACACAGTGAAACCCCATCTCTACTAAAAATACAAAAATATTAGCTGGGCGTGGTGGTGGGCGCCTGTAGTCCCAGCTACTCAGGCGGCTGAGGCAGGAGAATGGCATGAACTCGGGAGGCAGAGCTTGCAGTGAGCTGAGATTACGCCGCTGTATTCCAGCCTGGGTGACAGAGCAAGATTCCACCTCAAAAAAAAAAAAAAGCCAAAAAACAAATACAAATCAAACTAAGGACCTGGCCATGCGACTCAATTGCCCCCACACCTACTGACAAGGAAGTTTCTCAACACCTTTATGCCCTGTGCTTTAATGTAGAAAATTCCAGCTTTTACCTGACAATTTTTTTTTTTTTCCCAGACAGAGTCTCGCTCTGTCGCCCAGGTTTGAATGCAATGGCGCGATCTCAGCTCACTGCATCCTCCGCCTCTCAGGTTCGAGCAATTCTCCTACCTCAGCCTCCTAAGTAGCTGGGACTACAGGCATGCACCACCACGCCCGGCTAATTTTTGTATTTTTAGTAGAGACGGGGTTTCACCATGTTGGCCAGGCTGGTCTCGAACTCCTGACCTCAGGTGATCCACCCACCTTAGCCTCCCACAGTGCTGGTATTACAGGTGTGAGCCACTGCACCTAGCCGACACTTTATTTTGATATAACATTTAAAGTGGAAATTGTTACATTATTTTATTGTATTCAAATATATCAAAATTTAAAGTAACTTTACGACGAGAAAGAAAGCCTTCCTTGCCATGCTGGAATAATCTGATACTATAGAAATAATCGACCACAGTTTGGCAATAGTGGACTCATAAACTGTTGTCTAAAATTCCAGAAAGGAAGGAAAAAGAGCTCTCACCACCCAACCTCCTGCCCTTTTCCTCCCATCAATACCCACACACGCCCCTTCTCCCCACACCTGGCATGGACAGCAGAGGCCTCCTTAACAAACCACGCCCCGTGGGGACTTCAAACGTGTTCTGGGTTGTGTCGTGACTAACGTCTCTGACACCCACTCCCAGGTATGAGCACGTTTTTCCAGGTCCTTTGGGTCAAGAAAAATGTGTCTCTTTCTCTTTTCATCTGTGGCAACGTGATAGCCTCTTACCACAACAGGACATTTTCCAAAACATTTTTAAAAAGGAAAATGTAAAGTGGATAATCTCCATTTTAGACTGACAGACAAGGTCAACAAGTAAAAAATCTGAGTAATGAGTTTTTTAAACACATTTTTAATATCAAAGACAGAAACTAAAAACAATGGATGGTTCTATGTAGAGGCCCATCTGAACCATCTATAATGAATACAGTACGATGATTTATAACCTTCCTGTTCTTTTGCCTACAGTCAATATGGTCAAAGCTTTACAACTTTCTTTCCCCTAAAAGAGATTATCCATGACCCTTAATAAAGCAACCAATCTTTTGAGCAAAAGCACTTCTTCCAAGACCAGGCAAAACACCAATCCAGACTGAACCATGACAGGTTTTGATCTAGGGGTCTAGACACATAAGATTCTACTGCAAATGTTATGGAAAAAAAAAAAAAATCACAATGGATCAGTCTGCTCACCTCAGATGACCTTTCTGATTTCCCTTTCAGTTTTCCAAGCTCTTCCTTCAATCTCTCATTCTCGTGACTCAAGGCCATGAGACGCTCTTTGGCTTCTTTGCTCTGTGTCTCAAAAAACTGGCGTTCTTCCTTCTGTTTCTCTGTCCAGGCCGAAAGCTCCTCAAATCGCCCTTTCATGGCTTGATTATTTAGCTTCATGGCTTCTGCAGGAGGTTCAGAGTGATGGGGTCACACATTAGGAAAGTGGACTTGATTTGATGAACCAAATCTCCCTCTAGTCCACTTGACCACATGGCTCTGAATCGGAAGATGCCATGGTTAGCCTCGGCCCAAGGGTCAGCAGCAAAAAGATGAAGTGGTTTTTGCTTACAGAAAAGACTAGTGGGATGAACATCATTTCTAGTCCTTAAAAGTCCCAAGAGAATAAAGTTGATTTGGGTACTGCCACTACAGCACAAGTATCTAAATATCTATGGTTACCAGGAACTAAGGAAGTTCTTACTACTCCTAGGTTCAAACACTGGTCCTGCCCAAAGCCATGGCCTGAGATACCAGGAGGCTTTCTCTTAATAAGGTCATATTTAGGACTAACTCTGGAACCATAGCAGCCTTTCTTCCTTTTACCCTTTTTTTTTTTGAGTCAGGGTCTCTCTCTGTCATTCAGGCTGAAGTACAGTGGCACGATCACGGCTCACTGCAGCTCCAACTTCCCGGGCTCAAGCAGTCCTCCAACCTCAGCCTCCCCAGTAGCTAGGACCAGAGGCATGCACCACCACGCCCAGCTTTTTTTTTAAAATTTTTTTGTAGGGATGAGGTCTTGCCATCTTGCCCAGGTTGGTCTTGAACTCCTGGACTCAAGCAATCCTTCCGCCACAGCCTCCCAAAGTGCTGGAATTACAGGCATGAGCCACCACACCCAGCCTCTTTTTCCTTTTGAATGGGTTAAATTTCATTATGCTAGTTCCTTGAGATACACACAATTTTTATTTTTACCTGTATCCAAAAGTAAATATCAGAACAGATTTAGCCTTGCCAAAAGCTAAATCCTGTGCTTCCCCACCCGCTACCACCTATGGAAACGGGGAGAAGGGAGCTCACCACCAAGCCTTAGTGCAAAGGGATGGCATTTCTTGAAGGCCCGGGATGAACGCGGCATGCATGGGCCAGCCCTGCTTACCTTTCAGCTGGTGGTTCTCGGTCAGAAGCTCTTTCATCTGCTGCAGCAGCTCCTCCGGGGTGAACGTGTCCAGGTTTGGGTGGGCCAGGTGGGGGAGTCCATTTCCTGTGCTTTCACTGGGGCTGTCCCCCTTTTCAGTGAGGCAGCTGAGAGGTTGATGGGACATTGCAGAAGTTCCTGAGGAAAAGTCACCCATTGAAAATAGAGCTGTCCCCCGCCGCACCAGGGATCCCCAGGAGTCCCACAAACCCATTGGCGATTGCTAATATTTACTCCCAAAGTTGCCCACTTTCTCTCCAGTTACATTTTGAACATTTTTAATTCTTCCTTTTAAACAAAAAAAAGTATATCTAGCTTCAGAAAAGTGTATGTGTGCGTGTGTGTGTGTGTGTGTATGGGTGTATAAAAGGGTACAATGAGGATTTGGGAAATGGGGGAGGGAGACGAGGGTATGACATCATGATGACCAGGATATATGTAGACATGGGCAAAGTATCCTGAAAAAAATTTCCCATGCAAATCTTCAAATTCAAATCTCCTTATTTTGAGTGAATTGCATGGTAAGCGAACTATATCTCAAAAAACTGTTTTTAAAACTACATTTTGTTTCTTATATTTTTGGTTAAGAAGAAAGGGAGAATTAACATTCTTCGAATGCTTACTATGTGCAGACTTGGCACACCAGGCCTGTCACTGACTAATCTTCATTAACGCTGAACCAGGCAGCTGTTTATAGGTGAGGAAGCTGGGTTTACAGAGGCGTACAGCTCATCCAAGACCAGGAAGTGGCACCACCAGGTGTCAAAGCCACACCTTGTAAAACAACATAGTTATTATACTACTGAGTAGTTAGGCCTTCATATTCTATTTTTCAATGCATACTGAAAAGACTAAGATATCTTTACTTATTGCATGGTCTGAAATTTTTTTACACATATCACTTTGTTTTGTAGAGGGGTCCATGTGGACAGAGAAATGCAAGACAAATGAGTGAATCTCCGCTGTGCTTCTGTGTTACCTACCACCCGGGCAAACATCTTCAGCACAAATTTCCACCTTCACACTTGGTGAAAATGATGTATTTTCTTCAAGAGCTGATGGGGATAGATCACAAGGCAATACATAGCAAAGGCAACTCCTCCCCGCTAACACTGTATACACGTGGCCTACACACCCATTCCACAAAGATCAAGAGTGGCCAAAATCCAGAGAGATGCCTGAAAAAGCATATTATTACTTCCAGGATGTTTACTGTTAGAAGATTGTTTCTGTTTTTTTTGAGAGAGTCTCTCTCTGTTGCCCAGGCTGGAGTGCAGTGGAGTGATCTCAGCTCACTGCAACCTCTACCTCCCAGGTTCAAGTGATTCTCCTGTCTCAGCCTCCCAAGTAGCTGGGACTACAGGGGCGAGCCACCATGCCTGGCCAATTTTTGTATTTTTAGTAGAGACGGGATTTCACCATGTTAGCCAGGGCAGTCTCCAACTCCTGACTTCAGGTGATCTGCTGGCCTTGGCCTCCAAAAGTGCTGGGATTACAGGCATAAGCCACTGTGGCCGTTAGAAAATAATTTTAAACCCATCTATCCAACAAATAGGTATCAAACGACAATGTACACTATACAACTGTGATGAGGCAGAAAGCCATGGATGCACAAAAGGGGTGAAGAGAGAACCTGGAAGCGAGCATCCCATTTCTAACTGGGGAAAGGCATTGGTCTCTGTGAGATCCATCAGCCACTCATGACGATGGAGCCTGTGTGACCCCTGAGTTGTGGAGAATCCATTACACATGATATCAGTCCCTGGAAGATAGAGATAAGAAAACCGCCTGTTTCTGACATGTAACTGCGTCATAATATCTACGTTTGCATTTAATAGCCATCAATTAAAATAAAACCAAATGTACCAATGTGGTGTTACATCCTTGGCCACAGGAGGCAATACCTTGGGCTTTCTGTAGACCTTCTGGAAGCAATACCTGGTAACCTCCTTTTGGTGTGAGGAACTTGTAGGTAATCAGAGACAGAGCTACCTACCACACCCTGTGACAGGGCAGCCTGTGCCACTTCTTCCTACAAGAGCTAGCACCAAGAGGGTCATTCTCATGTAGTCATGTAATGAGGGTGATGGCAATTTCATGAAGCAAAAAACACGGATAAACCATAGGATTCATTTCTGAACCTTTTATATCTATGCTGCACACACCCACATTCATTTAGAAAACAGGTATAATGCAGAAGTGCTCCTTAGCTTAGCATTAGGTGACTAGAACAGACTGCTTTTCTTCTCCCCAAAATAATCTGAATAGACTATCAGTTTCTAATTTTCTGTAAAATTCATTTTTTTTTTGTACCAAGAATCATCTCATTAAAATGGGGTTTTACTGAGTAACAGTGTTCCTACCTATTTTGCAGAGGAATACTAAAATTCTAGGCAATAGACCTAAAAGAGAAAATCCTTGTCATATGTATCATTTACTTGCCAACATTTAATTTTTCTTAGGTATTCAGTGATTATACTATATTTTGCAAAGGCCATGAAAATATTTAACAGATTTTTTTTTTTAAAAAAAGAATCTAAGTAGATTTTTAGAAATGTGTTTGGTTTCATCTTATTATATGCACAAATTTCTCCTTTATGTTTTTTCTGAAAAGGAAAGGAAAGGAAGGGGAGGGGAGGAGAAGAGAGGGGGAGAAAAGAGACATTTCTTTGAAAATTGTTAAGATGTTTGTCCTCCATGAACTTTTTTTTGTTTTTCAGACAGAGTCTTACTTCATCGCCCAGACTGGAGTGCAGTGGCGTAATCTCAGCTCGCTGCAACCTCTGCCTTTCAGATTCAAGTGATTCTCCTGCCTCAGCCTCCCAAGTAGTTGGGATTACAGGCATGTGCCACCACACCCGGCTAATTTTGTATTTTTAGTAGAGACAGGGTTTTGCCACGTTGGCCAGAGCAGACTGGTCTTGAACTCATGACCTCAGGTGATCCACCCATCTCGGCCTCCCAAAGTGCTGGAATTACAGGCTTGAGCCACTGTGCCGGCCCCTACATGACCTTTTATACCTCCACCAAGCCTACAGACACCACCATAATAAAGTTAAAACTGGTTCTAGTTGTTACATCAGTGTTTCTGACTTCTCACATTGCCCGGATTTTATAAGGATATGGGGAAAAAAGCAGGGTCGTGCTAAGGGAGGCCACAGAAAAAAGCATTTGTACCATTAGCCAGATGTGAGGCCTTAGGAAGTCATATGACCTCTAGTAATATTTATTGATTCATCCAGCAAATGGTAATCTTTATGTTGTTGCTTTCGGCTCAACAACACTACAAAAAATATTCTTTCGTTTCTAGAAAGACCACAGTCTAAACCCCACCCTTCAATGCATGTACACCAAGTATCACCAGCAGGCCAGTCACTCTCACGAATAGCTATACCTGTCCTAACGACAGCAAATTCTGTGATATCCAGTATTGTTAGAAAAAATATTTTGTAATTCAAATGTCATCAAACATAAGAAGTTAGCATATATGGTAAATATAAGCATGTAAACACTTAATACCAAAATTTTACTAAAAGTAATTTAATTGATGCCGGGTGCAGTGGCTTATCCCCAGCACTTTGGGAAGCCACGGTGGGCAGATCACTTGAGGCCAGGAGTTTGAGATTAGCCCGGCCAATATGGTGAAACCCCATCTCTACTAAAAATACAAAAATTAGCGGCAAAGCTCGCACATCGGCATGGTTAATGCCAGCAGCCACTGCACCTCCTTCTGGCTGACTCGCCTCCTGGCCCTGCGGTCGGGCCCCTGGTCACCCTGCACTCTCCCTCCTTCGTTTCTTGAAGATCTCGAATATCACCTTTTGTTGAACATCTCGAATAGCATCATGTTCTAGACAGATGGCTAGAGGGGACTAATGGACAAGAAGTTATCACTGACATTAAATGGTAGCAGACATGTCCAAGGAATATTGTGGGGATTTGATCCCTTTATGAATCTTGCGATAGATGAATGTATGGAGATAGTGACCAGTGGGCAACAGAACAATATTGGAATGGTGGTAATATGAGGAAATAGTATCATCATGTCAGAAGCCCTGGAATGGGTATAAAAAATGGCTGTTCAGCAGAGAAACCCATGTCCTCTCTCCACAGGGCCTGTTTTACTATGATGTAAAAGTTAGGTCATGTATATTTTCATATTAGACTTTTTGTTAAATAAACTTTTGTAATAGTCAAAAAAAAAAAATAGCTGAGTGTAGTGGTACACGCCTGTAGTCCCAGCTACTTGAGAGCTGAGACATGAGAATTGCTTGAACCTGGGAGGCAGAGGTTGTAGTGAGCTGAGATCATCCTACAGCACTCCAGCCTGGGTGACAGAGACTCTGTCTAAAAAAAAAAAAAAAAAAGTAATTTGATTTTGGATGACTCAACGGGCACTTCATAATTCTTAGGTTATCTTAGGGCATCACTATGAGCTATCACTGTGCAGTGCACATATGAAATATCTATTGGTGGAATGCCAGTTACAGAAAGCTTCATTCTGTTTTTAACATCACCTTGAGTATGTTCAACTAATGAAAGACAATATCCTTGCACATGCCTTTGAAGGTTACAGAAACTGGAACTAAGCCATTTATTCTAAGATTCTATCTAATAACAGAGTTTCCCATAATCAACTGACCTAGATGTGAAGTATGTTCTTTCTAAGCAAAAGTGATATTTAATGATGGAAGGATGAATTAATTGAGCACAGGATTTGTCAAGATTCCACCAATGAGGAAGACTGAGGACTGCCTAGTAAATGGATGGTCAAAAGCAAGTCCCCTAGATTTTATTCGCATATCTGCTATCTCAATTCCTGACTCTGTGTGTGTGTGTATGTGTGTGCATGTGTGTGTATATACATTTAAATTCCAGAGATCAAGTAATTATAGTCATGACTTGACCTTGTAAACACCAGCATAAACCTGATTCCTGAGTTGGCCTTAGAGATGATCCAGACCAACATATTCAATACAAGAATGTCATGTCTGGTTTCGATGGCACATGATCCTATAGAGCAGGCTTGAGTGTTTCAATGACACAGCACAAGTGCAGTGACCTTAGCAGGCACTGTCTATTCCACTGTGGGATGGCTCTAGTGGTCAGAAAGTCATTATGTGTCAAATGGTACCTGCTTTACACTGACTTCCCCACAGTGGACATTGGACGAGGTATAAGGTTAGGCCCTTGCCCTGGTATGGCCAAGTCTTCAAATTTGTTAACGAAGTATTCATAGGTTCAATCCCTACATGGGATAAACAAGTTTTAAACAGTGAAAACTTGATTTTTGGCCAGAGACAAGAGCTGGCTACTGGCAAATTCTATGAAGACTCTGGGTTCACAAGGAGGGGGCGAGATTCTAACATTGCATCAACTAAATCCTTCACCACCCTGGAAAAAGAACTTAGAGTATGCATCCTACTAAATGGGTAAAAGCAGCTTCATCATTACACACTAGAAGGGATATTGTGACTTTGTATTTTAGTAATATACAGAAAATGGCAGCAGCTTTAACCTAGCTGCCCGAGGGAGTGAGGCTTGATTCTTCCCAGTCCCCTTTTCCCCAAGTCTAATGGGTCACCAAATGCCATCACCTCTACCTCCTAAATAATTCTTTTTTTTTTTTTTTTAATTAAGACTCAGTCTCACTCTGTCGCCTAGGCTAGACTACCGTGGCACAATCTCAGCTCACTGCAACCTCCACCTCCCTAGTTCAAGCGATTCTCCCACCTCAGCCTCCCAAGTAGCTGGGATTACAGGCGCATGCCACCATGCCCGGCTAATTTTTGTATCTTTAGTAGAGATGGGGTTTCACCACTTTGGCCAGGCTGGTCTTGAACTCCCGATCGCAAGTGATTCACCCACCTCGACCTCCCAAAGTGCTGGGATTACAGGCATGAGCCACCACGCCTGGCCCTCCTAAGTGTTTCTAAAATCCACTGCCTCCTCTCCATCCCACAGGCTTAGTTCAGGCCCTTATCTTGTCTGTACCACAGCCACGTTGACCTCCACAAAGGACAGGGGTTCTGCCTATTTTGTCCACTGCTGTATCCCCAGGACTGAGAACATTACTTGCCACATAGAAGGGAGAGCTCAGTAAATATCTGTTGAATACATTTTAACAGCCTCCTAAATGACTGACTTTCAGCCCTGTCAATTTCAGTCCTCTTGCCCTCATGGTTTCTTTTGCAATATGAGGTCATTCCCCTGAGTCTGTCCTTCCCGTACAAGACAGACTTTCAGCTTCTTAGCAAGACAAATGTGGCCTTTCAGGCCCCAGGCCCAACTGACCCACCAGAGTCACCTCCTGCCACCAAAACACTCATACCCAAGGCACGTTAAAGAGCTCGCGGTCCCCTGCATTCTTCTGTTTCTGCGTCCTTGCCTCTCTTCTGCCCTCTGCCCGAAATGTCTGGCTCCCCTTGTGTCCTGGCAAACTTCCACTGGACAGATCAATGTTCAGCTTAAATATGATGTCCTGTGTCATATGAACTGTTCCCTACCCGAGCACCCAAGAACACTCTGCATTTCCACCTCCTCCGCCCACTCTGAAATTACTGCTATCGTTTGCCCGTGTACTTTCTCTCCATGTTATTCTTACTAGAGACTGGCACATAGCAGGTTTGCAGTAAATGTTGTAATCAATTGAAAATATAGCATAATGAGGTATTTTTAAGCGTAATACCTGTAAAATGCTTTCTGCTGTGTAGGTGACAAACTCAGCATGCTAGTGTTGTTAGGAGTTTCTCCACAGTTCCACGGCATTCACTTCCAGATTCTCGAAATCCACTTTTTTAACTTATTTGAAAAATTAGAAGTGCTTTTTTTCTGTCACTGCAAAGTCATCTGGGTATCACTTCATAACACAGATGCTAATAATCCTCATACACATGTCAAAGTGGTAACAACCAAAGCTTTTAAAATAATTTTTTCTTTCTAAATGAAATATGTTTTTTTAAAGAATTTAATATTTTTCCTTTTCCTTTGGGTTTTCTATTTCATAAATTCCAAAGAACATATATCAAATATGCCAAATCTCTAAAAAACAGAAGGTGTATTTCATGGCCAGAATACTTACACACCTCTACCTAAGGGCGGGAGTTCAGCAGGACATAATACAGTGTCCAGTTGCCTTCCAGAATAAAGTTTGGTTTTCCGGAGACGGGAGGCGGGGGAGGTTAGGTTAGTTATATTCCTAGCATAATATGCAACCTAAAGGTTAATTTATAAAAAAGAAGCTGCTACTTTTACAGTGTTGTACATAATATATAAAGAACACCCAAAATTGGCCCAGTGGAAAAACAGATCAGTTATGCCAGGACTTAAATCAATGATCGTCCTCTCTCTAAAGGTCACATTTAAACTTGCCTTGTCCACTCCAGGGCAATCCCTGGCCTTGGCGTCTGCCCTGGGACCTCTCCAGCCCCTGCCCCAAAACTGCACCTGTCCTGGGAGGCAGCCTGGCCCCGCTAACTCTTCTCTCCCTGGGTCAAAAGAGCAAGGTGGGTTCTTCTGTTCACACTGCCTGCACCTTGCTAACCAGCTCCAAAGGCTTCTGAGGTTCTCACATTGCCTTACTTTTCTATGCTTTCATTTTCCATTTCATCCTTACAAACAGTTCCATGGTGTACATTTCCATACAACAGTTTTCCTGGTGGTGGAGGCCAGGCCGGAACCTGGGTTTCATTTTCTTTGAGCGTTGTTTACTGCCTGTAGCTTATACATTTCGATGGCAAAAACAATTCCTTTGGGGTTCTCGGCCTCATCAAATATTCTCTCTATATAGAGTACAGACTCTCCTAGACACAGTAGTCTATGTGGATTCCCACCCCCTTAGAAAGGGGTCACTCTGTGGTACGGACCCTGGGCACCTCATTCAGCTCAAGTAGTGGTCCCACGTCTCCCACAGGTGTGTCTGTAACCACCTCCTCCTTATGGCCAGGAACTGGCTGCGGAATTCTTCCCAGCCTGCGGGAGGACGTCACCTCCAAGCCTCCGGGTGACCTGCAGAGGGGTTACCTGTGGCCCCCAGGCCGGCCCTGGACGCTTCTTGGACCCACCCTCTGTTCACTACCCACCCTTTCCCACCAGGTCAGGACCCGCCGGGGCCTGGGGATCCTCCCAGGGCAGCAGTCTCGCGGGAGGGCCGCCCCATCCCTCGCCACCCTCACCCCGACAGGCTCCGGGCCGCGGGGCAGGGCGGCGGGAACCGTTTTCAGGCCGGAGAAGAGCCCGTCGGGAAGGAGCCGCCGCCCCCTCGCCCACCCCTGCAGCCTCCTGCCCTGGCTCACCTGCCGCCCGGCTTGGCTTCGCTCAGGGTCACTGCTTCCTTGGCATCGTGCCGCCTGGAGAGAGCTGCCGACCAGGATGGGACGTTGACCAGGGAACCTGCCGGGGGGCGGCGGCGCCAGCTGCGGTGGCTGGGGCACCAGGGCTTGGGGAGCCTCGGGCTGATGCGCGGCCTCGCGACCCCGCCCAGCGCCGCTCAGCTGACCGCCAGCCGCTCCCTGCCCGCGCCGGGGAATTTCCCGGGCCCCGCCCACCCCAGGCCCCGCCCGACCAAGGCCCCGCCCGACCAAGGCCCCGCCCCTTTCCTGCGTCCTTCCCCAGCTACCCACCCTCGCGGTCCGTGCGGGGTCGAGGCTGGGACCCGGGTGAACAGGGACTACGCCAAGGCGTCACTGTGACGGCGTTAATCAAAATAAATCATTAATCAAATCCAGTGTGCGGAGTTGGTCTTCCCTGTGTCTTCCCCGCAGATCCCTTAGTGGAGGCTAGAGCCGCAGGGGCGTCGCTGCCGCCCACAGAAAGAGGAGAATCCCAGGCATCCTCGGAGGGAGGCCTCCATCTGTGTTTTTTTAAAAAACGCTTACATCTAGACATAGTTAACTGAGCATACATAGCTTTCCACCCGTTTTCGCTTTAAAATACACTCAAAAAGCAGAAAGCCTGCAGGATGCTTCTTGGGCTCTTGTTACCGAAAACAGGCTCCGCTAACCTCCGGGCGCTCCAGGTGTCCGGCGCCGGGATTCACGGGTGCGCGGGGATTGCATCTGGGAAGCAGCCTCGCTGGTGTGGAGGAGGGAAGCTGCCCCCGGATTAGACAGTAGGATGACAAGGTAGGAGGGAGAGCCGCCCTGTGTGCATCCCGAGCACCCGGGCAGCGCCTCAGGGACGCGGTCACCCACACGCGCAGCGTCCGATCGCGAGGTCGAGGCCTGGGCCAGGCGGTGCTGCCGGCCCCGGGACCCTCGTGCAGGAGGAATAAACAGAAATGAGGACGGGGACCCAGGTGGCCTGGGAGAAGCCTGGGGGCAAGTTCGTGCCTAAGCCCAAGAAGGGCGTGAAATCCGGGAAGAACTAGATTTACAAATGGAGGCGCTGGCACCGCCCAAATCAGTGAGAATAAGAGCACGTGGTTGCGCATCCACGCTGCTCACTGGCAGGAAGGAAACGCAAAGGAGAGAGAGAGAGAAAAACAAAAGCAAAAAAACTCTAATCTGAAATAGAAAAAGGCAGATACGCCCTCTACTGGTATCTCCGAAGGATTCCGCTTCACTGTCTGGACCTCCCGCTGCCTGACCAAGCCTGACCCTCAACCCTGCTCCTGAGGCTAACCGCAAGAGCAAGTCAGGGACTGCCCCAGACCCAATTCCGGGCCCTCGAGTTGGTGTGGTGTAGGAGGGGCAGATGAGGCTAGAGGCTGCTTTATAAGGAGTGAGCCTGGGGGTGAGAGTGGGGAGAAAGAGAATTAAAAAAAAATTTTTTTTTTAAATCAGTGGAGGAGGGCCAGGCGCGGTGGCTCACGCCTGTAATCCCAGCACTTTGGGAGACCGAGGCAGGCAGATCACGAGGTCAGGAGTTTGAGACCAGCCTGGCCAATATGGTGAAAGCCTGCCTCTACTAAAAATACAAAAATTAGCCAGGCATGATGGTGCTCTCCTGTAGTCCCAGCTACTCGGGAGGCTGAGGCAGAAGAATCGCTTGCCGGGGAGGCAGAGCTTGCAGTAAGCCGAGATAGTGCCACTGCACTCCAGCCTGGGTGACAGAGTGAGACTCTGTCACAAAAAAAAAAAAAATTCAGTGCAGGAAATAACTGATCATTCGTGAAAAGGGCTTGGAAAAATATATACAGAGAGAAATGGAATGACGTTCTCTAATTTTTGTTTAACTACTGGGATAATCCAGGCAGAAAAGATGGCGTCACAGCTGTACCCTGGGATCGGCGGAAGAGAGTCCCTCCGGGGCCTGTAAGGGGTTCCTGGGGGTAAGTCGTACTTCACTGGGCTCCTTTTACTATTTAAAACCCTATAGGTGGGGCACAGTGGCTCACACCCGTAATCCCAGCACTTTGGGGGGTCAAGGCAGGAGGATTGCTTGGGCCCAGGAGGGAGAGGCTGCAATGAGCTGTGATTGTACCACTGCACTCCAGCTTGGGCGAGAGGGAGACTTTGTCTCGAACAAAAACAAAACGAGAACAAAACAACCCTATGAAAGTGAATTAAAATGAGCATCAGTGAAACTATGAGCCAAGGGAAGGAGGTCACCCGCAAGCTGCCCATGACTTTGGTGTGGGAGGCTCAAGGTGAGTTTCTGGTAGAGAAAGCAGTCAAAGTTGTTTTCTCCTGAACCCTTGCTCCCAGTGGTGGGGTGTGGGGGTGGGGGGTGCCCTGAGGCACTGCACACACCCATGCACACACACTTCCCCCCCAGCCACTTCTTAGCTATAGGACCTTGACCAAGTTACTTCATCTTACCCTTCCTCATTCCCTTTATCTGTAAAATGGGGAGTATAGTACGCTCCCAAATCCAGAAAGTTCTAAGGACCAAACCTTTTTTCCTGACCTGACCCAACTGATGGAAAACTATTTACAGTCTTTATTTAGATCCCTTGATGTGATTTTTAAATTTGTTTTGTGAAGGAAAATCGATTAGTCGATAGGAGAACTGCGTCAGACCCTGTCAGGGTGTCATGTGATATAAATCCCATGCATTGAATAGCCTTTTCAAAATCCCCAAAATTCTGGACTCTAAAGCAGGGCTTGCCCCAAAGGTTTTATTTTATTTTTTGAGGTAGAGTCTTGCTCTGTTGCCCAGGCTGGAGTGAAGTGGCATAATTTCAGCTCACTGCAACCTCCACCTCCTGGTTTCAAGCGATTCTCCTGCCTCAGCCTCCAGAGTGGCTGGGATTACAGGCATGTGCCACCACACCCAGCTAATTTTTGCATTTTTAGTATTGATGAGGTTTCGCCATATTGACCAGCCTGGTCTTGAACTCCTGACCTCAGGTGATCCACCTGCCTTGGCCTCCCAAAATGCTGGGATTACAGGTGTGAGCCACAGTGTGCAGCCACCCAAAATTTTTAAATAAGGCATTTGGACCCACAGCCCTCACCTAAGGATGCTGAGAGGATTAAAGAGGAAATATGTATTCAACACCTAGAAAAATGCCTGGCACATGGTGTTTGTTGCTGTTGCTTGTGTTAGAGCTGGTGCTGTTTCTTAGCCTGGATCGTCCCGTTTGGTGACTCCATCCTCCTGCACACTTCCATGGGTAGATGGAATCTAAATGCAGTGAAAACACTGAAATAATAGCATGCTCTTAGCTGATTTGCTGATGTGGTTTTGTGGTGGGTAAATGTAGAGCAGTGTGGGAAGGTGTTTAGTGAGATCCTAATCCGTGTTTGATGTTCCTTGTGTTCCTTTCCACCCCAATCTCCTCTGTTTGGAGTTAGCAACGAGTCCCTTCGGGCTTCCTACCTTCAGGAGTGTTGGCTGGACTCCTGGCAACAGCTCTTAGAAGTACAGCCTTTCTTCTTGTCTTTTGAGAAAGCCTGATCTCAATATATCCATGATCTACCCCAGATGTCCTGGAGGAAGAGGAGCCAGAGCTGGGTGGGGTGGAGGCTTTCACAGCAGTTGGAGGGAGGAATGACTCCCCCGCCACCAGATTGGGAGGAGGAGTGGGATGGTGGTCTTATGAGCCTCAAGGACTCAAGCCTTAGTCCCTGCAGCACCCAAACAGACAGCAAGCTCTTGGGTTGCACCTACTGGACCTCAGGAACCTTCCGCAGATTCTGCTGCCCAGGCTTGTCATTGGCAACAGCAGAACCTGTTCCCTAGAAGAACCATTTGATAATGAGGGTATCAGTGGCAAGGTTGCTGGGATGAAAAATAAATGGCCCTTACTTCAATGGGTACCAAAAGCCCTCCTGGAGTTTTGCATGGCCTTAGAGAAGGAGACCTCCCCCTTCCAGACCCCAGCGGTGCCTGAAAATAGGTTTCCCTACACCCCTGTAGAACTGGGTTTAAAGAAAGTAAAGAGGCCTGGGGCGGTGGCTCACACCTGTAATCCCAGCACTTTGGGAGGATCATCTGAGGTCAGGAGTTCAAGACCAGCCTGGGTAACATGGTGAAACCCCATCTGTACTAAAAATATAAAAATTAGCCAGGCAGTAGTGGTGCGCGCCTATAATCTCAGCTACTCAGGAGGCTGAGGCAGGAGAATCGCTTGAGCCTGGGAGGCAGAGGTTGCGATGAGCCAAGATGGTGCCACTGCACTCCAGCCTGGGCCACGGAGTGAGACTCTGTCCAAAAAGAAAGAAAGAAAAAGAGAGGGAGGGAAGGAAGGAAGGAAGGAAGGAAGGAAGGAGGGAAGGAGGGAGGCAGGGAGGGAGAAAGGGAGGGAGGGAGGGAGGGAAGGAGAGAGAGAAAGAAAGAAAGAAGAAAGAAAGGAGAAAGGAAAAAGAAAGGAGAAAGAAAAAAGAAAAGATATGTAATATTTTTATATGCATCTGAGCTGGTAGACTAATATTCATACTTGCTACCCCAGATGCCAAAGACTACATATGCTATGACTCCATATGCATTAAATGTCCAGAAAAGGAAAATAGAAAAAGACAGAAATCAGACCAGTAGTTGCCTGAAATTGGGGATGGCTTTGACTGCAAAGGAACTCGAGGGGATTTTTGGGGGATGATGGAAATATAAGAAATCTGAATTGTAATGATGGTTTTACAACTTTTTAAGTATAATTGACAGCCATGAATCATACACTTACAAATGGGGTGAATTTTATGGCATGTGGATTATATCTCAATAGAGCTGTACAAACAACACCAAAAAGAACACGACCTAATAATTATGTCCAATAAAGCAGGGGTCCCCAACCCCTGGGTGGTGAACCAGTACTGGTCTGTGGCCTGTTAGGAACTGGACTGAACAGCAGGAGGTACGCGATGGGTGGATGAGCATTAAGGCCTGAGCTCCGCCTCTTGTCAGATCAGCAGCTGCATTAGATTTTCATAGGAGTAGGAACCCTATTGTGAACTACACATGTGAGGGATCTAGGTTGTGTGCTCCTTATGAGAATCTAATGCCTGATGATCTGAGGTGGAAGCATTTTATCCCAAAACCACCCCCGCACCCACCACCATCCATGGAAAAACTGTCTTCCATGAAACCAGTTCCTGGTGTCAAAAAAGTTGGGGACTGCTGCAATAAAGGGTGTGCCCCGCTCCTGTGAGGCCACTGGTGTGGCTGCTGCATGAATCATCTGCCCTGTGGTCGACCTGGGTCTCGGCTTTGTCTTCAGCTTTAGTTTGATTCAGTTCATCAACAGTTCCAAATACTCCGAGGATGAGTTCCTTGGAGAGTTCAACAGAGAGTTATAATATGACCCAGCAATTTCACTTCTGGGTGTACACTCCAAAGAACTGAAAATGGAGATGCAAACAGGTGCATCTCTATGCCTCTAATAGATTGCTTTCCTTTCCCTGAAATCCAGCATGAAAGCAACTCCCTGTATGTTGTATGGCTGAAGGTGTGTGGCTGAAGCCTCCATCAGAATGAGGCTCTGGGATTAGGGTCCAACCTGCGGCCTCAGCCAAGTACCCAGAGTCCCAGGGACAATGGCTCTGCTTTGAGACAAGCCAGTTCACGGTGTGTGTGCTGTGCTCCGCTCCTCCTTCCTCTCCTTCATTCCGTGTTTTTTGTTTGTTTGCTTTTTGAGATAGCATCTTGCTCTGTCACCCAGACTGGAGTGCAGTGGCATAGTTGTGGCTCACTGCAGCCTCGAACTCCTGGGCTCAAGCAATTCTCCCACCTGAGCCTGCCAAGTAGCTGGGACTATAGGCATGCACCACCACGCTGGACTAATTTTTATATTTTTTGTAGAGATAGGGTTTCACCATGTTGCCCAGGCTGGTCTTGAACTCCTGACCTCAAGTGATCCTTCCACCTTGGCCTCCTAAAGTGCTGGAATTACAGACATAAGTCTCTGTGCCCGGCCTGCCCCATGTTTAAAAATCTTGAAATAGGCTGGGCACAGTGGCTCACACCTGTAATCCAGCACTTTGGGTGGCTGAGGTGGGCAGATCACGAGGTTAGGAGATTGAGACCCTCCTGGTAAACATGGTGAAACCCAATCTCTACTAAAAATACAAAAATTAGCTGGGCATGGTGGCACACGCCTATAGTTCTAGCTACTAGAGGCTGAGGTAGGAGAATTGCTTGAACCCGGGAGGTGGAGGTTGCAGTGAGACGAGATCGCGCCATTGCACTCCAGCCTGGGTGAGTATAATAATAATAATAGTAATAATAATCTTGAAAAGTAAACTCATTGGTAAAGAGCCAGGTATTTACCCCTTAGGTTATGGTTGGCCCTCTGTAAATAATAGATAACAATGCTGCTTATTAATTACTTCCTATGCCTTTCCCATTAGAACCTGTCTAATCCCTGCTGCCTTTTGTACCAAATCAAAGTAGAGCACAGATGAAATGTTAAGTCTTTGCTTCCTCGTTTTGCTATAAAACTGTTATAAGTTCCTGCAGCAAGATTTTCTGTTTAAGTATTAATTAGCCAGAGCTGGTGATTTGGGAAAATAATCACTGTAATGCACCACAAGTCCTTGTCATGATCTGAAAAATACTATCATTATCTTCTTTGCATGCCTGAGGAGTGAAAAATGGCCTGGCTGTCTAAGTTTAGACATAGTTTTGACTTCTTCTTTGGAATAAATAATTGATCAGTAGTAGGAAAGTACAAGTGATTTGTCTTTTTTCCATCTCACTTATTTATTATTTTTTTTTTCCAAACAAAGGTGTCTCACTTCTCTGAAAAAGTGCATGGTGGCGTAAGGGAGGACACAGAGACCTGGGTTTCAGTCTACCTGGGCCCTACCTGAGAACTCAGTTAGGGGCAGCATCCCCTAGGCCGTGGCCTCTTCATCAGTGAGGGAAGTCAGGGGCTAAGACAGGTGACCTCTTAGCTTCTTTCCAGCTTGAAAAAAATTAGAATTTGTTTTTCATTTCTTATATTTGGTATCCGATTTTAGTAGATGCCAAATTAATTTGAATTTAAGCCTCTTCCTTCTGTAGAGGCTGACTTAGTGCTTGGCTGGTGATATGGTTTGGCTGTGTGCCCACCCAAATCTCATCTTGAATTGTAGCTTCCATAATTCCCGTGTGTTGTGGGAGGGACCCGGTGGGAGATAATTGAATCATGGGGGTGTTTTCCTCCATACTGTTCTCATGGTAGTGAATAAGTCTCATGAGATGTGATGGTTTTATAAGGGGAAACCCCTTTCACTTGGTTCTCATTCTCTCTCTTGCCTGCCGCCATGTAAGATGTGCCTTTTGCCTTCCACTATGATTGTGAGGCCTCCCCAGCCACGTGGAACTGAGTCCATTAAACCTCTTTTTCTTTATAAATCACCCAGTATCAGGTATATCTTTATCAGCAGGATGAAAACAGACTAATACAGCTAGTTAGATTGTCATAAATGATTGTGCAGTTTGAAGAGTCACTAACTCCCTTGTTTTTGGGAAAAAAAAAAAAGTAGATGACAATACACCTGCCTTAGCTAGATTGTCTGTGCCTTTTATACCCACAAAAAGTCAACATTTCTCTCACCAGGTTGCCTTGACCCTTTTCAGCTTTGTGGGCAGAGTTCCTGCTCCCCTGACATAGACCAGGAGACGATCATTAAATTTGTAGGCACATTGCATTGTCTTCTGGAGCAGTAATACAGATTTCTGGGTGGCTGGTCTCAACAGATCTGCACAGCTGGATGCCAGCAACATTTTCCTTCTTTCTTTCCTAAGGCCCATGTTCACTTCTCTAGCTGCTGTATCTTTAAATTTTGCAACTGGTCACCCCTTTGTTATTCCTGACCTCAACCATTCCTTTTTCTGAATCTATTGGGAGCCAGGGGAGAAGATGACTTAGGTCACACAGGGGTTACTCCAGTGTGGGTTAGCTTTACAGAAAGCAATTCTCACCAAGTTATTTTGATCTGACCCCAGGGAGGCAGAAAGAAATCCCAGCCATAACAGACTTCTTGCAGAGACAATTGGATATTCATGGACTATTATGGCAAAGGTGGCCAAGTTTTGAAGGGCTGGCTGTGAAAACTACTAGAGGAAGATCTATTAGTGAACTTGGAAGCACTTAGGCAGTATTTCCCACTGCAACAATTTCAGAGACTTCAAAAGCTGATCTTACATAAATTTAGAACTTTCCCATTCTCTGCACCTTATTTTAATTCTGGGAAGTGGCTCCATTCTGTTTATTATAGAAACAAGAGAAGAGCCTCTGTGAATCTTTTTATAAAATGTTTTCCTGTCTACCTTGGTTCCCATACTCACGAACTGTTTAATTCACCTTCAGCACAAAAGTATATTTTAGTTGATTCTGGCTTGGTTGGCTCAAGCGAACTTTCTTTGTGTGTTCACGATGTGCCCCCCCTCCACTACCTTCGCTGCTGCTATCTGCACCCTGCACTCTTTCTTCTTTGCTCTTATCTGCCACCCTCCAATTTTCCACCCTCCTCCCTCCTCCCACCATCAGCCCTTTTCACTGCAAGGCTGTATGACACAACATTGACACTTCAGTGTTCTTTCAATTTAGGGTGGCGTCTTTCCAGAGCCTCTGGCATTTAGGATTATTTCTAATTCTGCAATAAAAGCCTTGTCTGCAATGGAATTTCAGGGATCTGCCAGCAAGGAGGAATTTTTTTTTTTTTTTTTTTTTAGTGTTGGGCTTTTCTCAGTAAGCTTGAAATCAGACACTTAGGGAATTTCCATCTTGGCTACAAAAAAGGTTATGTATTTGACTGTGTTATTTAAAAGAGGTTACACTTGGAAGCTTTTATGCAGATGGAGTGGAGAGAACTTTAGGATGATGAGATGTAGCTAAGGAGATGAAGGGAGTTGTTGAAGACAAACATTTCTGCCTTGGGCGACTGAATGGATGGTGGCAATATTAGCTGAGATGGTGTTTTGGTCCATCCTGGCTGCTGTAACAAAATACCATAAACAGAGTGGCTTATAAATGGAAATTGATTTCTCACAGTTCTGGAGGCTGGGAAGTCCAAGATCAAGGCACTGGCAGTGTCTGGTGAGGGCCTGCCTCCTGGTTCATAGACATCATCTTCTTGCTTTGTCCTCACGTGGTGGAAGGGGTGATGTAGCTCTCTGGGGTTTCTTTCATGAAGGCACTGATCTCATTTATGAGGGCTCTCCTCTTGTGACCTAATCACCCCCCAAAAGACTTCACCTCCTGTGATGGCTAATATTGAGTGTCAACTTGATCAGATTGAAGGATGCAAAGTATTGTTTCTGGGTATGTCTGTGAGTGGGTTTTAAGATTTGTGTCAGTGGACTGGGAGAGACAGGCCCACCCTCAGTCTGGGTGGGCACCGTCCAGTTGGCTGCCAGTGAGGCTAGAAAAAGCAGGCAGAAGAAGGTGGAAGAGCAGACTTACTGAGTCTTATGGCCTTCATCTTTTCTCCTGTGCTGGATGCTTTCTGCCCTTGAACGTCAGACTCCAAGTTCTATGGCCCTTGGACTCTAGGACTTACTCCAGTGGTTTGCTAGGGGCTCTCAGGCTTTTGGCCACAGACTGAAAGCTGCACTGTTGACTTCCCTACTTTAGAGGCTTTGGGACTTGGACTGAGCCACTGCTGGCTTTCTTGCTCCTCAGCTTGCAGACAGCCTGTTGTGGGACTTCAGCCTGTGATCATGTGAGTCAATTCTCGTTAATAAACTCCCTTCAATATATGCATCTGTCCTTTTAGTTCTGTCCCTCTAGAGAACCCTGACTAACAACACCTCCTAATATCCTCACCTGTGGGTGAGGATTTCAATCTATGGATTTTGGGAGGACACAAACATTTAGACCCTAGCAGATGAGAAACTTAGGACAGGCAACTGCACTGGAGGAAGGAGATTAGTTCTGAGTAACTTGCATTGCTTGTGGGATAGGTGAATGAAGAGGTCCACACCTATTTGGAAAAATGGGCTTGAACCTCAGGATAGAGATTAAGCTTGGAAAAATGGACTTAGGAGTCATTCTCAGAGACCTCCTCTAAAAGGGCTGAATTCTAGCACAATTTGCAATTGCAAAAACGTGGAACCAACCCAAATGCCCATCAATCAATGAGTGGATAAAGATACAGTATGGCCGGGTGTGGTGGCTCACGCCTGTAATCCCAGCACTTTGGGAGGCCAAAGGCAGGCAAATAACGAGGTCAGGAGATGAAGACCATCTGACCAATATGGTGAAACCCCGTCTCTACTACAATACAAAAAAAAAAAAAAAAAAAATTAGCTGGGCGTGGTGGCACGCATCTGTAGTCCCAGCTACTTGGGAGGCTGAGGTAAGGGACTTGCTTGAACCCAGGAGGTAAAGATTGCAGTGAGGTGAGACCGCACCAGTGTGCTGCAGCCTGGCAAAAGAGTGAGACTCTGTGAAAGACAGCAAGAAAGAAAAGAAAGAAAGAAAGAAGGAAGGAAGGAGAAAGAAAGAAAGATGAAAGAAAGAAAGAGTAATACATATATATATATGTGTGTGTATATATATATATATGAATACTACTCAGCCATAAAAAGGAATGAATTAATAGTATCGGCAGCAACCTGGATGACATTAGTGACTATTATTCTAAGTGAAGTAACTCAGGCATGGAAAACCAAACATCGTATGTTCTCACTCACAGCAGTGAGGATGCAATGGTGTAAGAATGACACAATGGACTTTGGGCACTCATGGGGAAAGGGAGGGGGGTGAGGGATAAAAGGCTACAAATTGGGTTCAGTGTCCACTACTTGGGTGATGGGTGCACCAAAATCTCACATACCACCACTAACGAACTTATCCCTGTGACCAAACACCACCTGTTCCCCAATAACCTTTGGAAATAAAATAAAAATAAAAAGCAATGACTGAATTCTAGAGAATTCCTCCAATTTAAGGGGAGCTCAAAGAAAATAAAAATTTGTAGAGGACAGAAGAGGGAGCATCCAGATAAGAGAAAGCAAAACTAGGAGAGAGCAATGTCCCTGAAGTCAAGGGAGGAAAAGTATCAGGAAGGGAAGGAGAGGGCATTGAAGGTGTCCGGGGCCAGAGTACCCAGAGGAATGCGGACAGAAAAGCAAGTCTGAGAATTGAAGACTTTAATCAATCGATGGGACAATAGTCCCAGCCACTTCAAAGAATAAAACAATAGCACTAAGTTGTTTACTTTCATTCTTCATATGATTCATATAAAGAATTCATAATAAGTGTTAAACTTATAAATAAGTGTTCACTTACAAATATTCATGTGTTCACTTACAAATATTCATAAATAAGTGTTCATTTATAAATATTCACAAATAAGTATTAAATAAAGTCATGACTTTAAGACAACTCTTTCTAAAGAGTTGGCCACTATCTATCTGTAAGCTCCGAGTTATATTTTATATGGTCAGCTATGTAGTTTTTGGTAGTCCTGACACTTTTCCTCCCTTGACTTTGGGGACATTGCTCTCTCCTAATTTCGCTTTCTCTTATCTGGATGCTCCCTCTTCTCTCCTCTCCAAATTTTTATTTTCTTTGAGCTCCCCTTAAATTGGAGGAATTCTCTAGAATTCAGTCATTGTTTTTATTTTTATTTTTATTTTATTTCCAAAGATTATTGGGGAACGGTTGGTGTTTGGTTACAGGGATAAACTACATAGCTGACCATATAAAATACTACATAGGTATTTTGTACATAGTTCTGAATCAGAACCTGGAGAATTTGAGGAGGGAATTTGTTGTAGACCTATTCTACATATATCTCAATATTCAGTTAATATTTCTTTCTTCTTTTCTTTTCTTTTTTTTTTGAGACGGTCTCACTCTGTCACCCAGGCTGGAGTGCAGTGGCATGATATTAGCTCACTACAACCTTTGCCTCTCAGGTTCAAGTGATTCTCCTGCCTCAGCCTCCTGAGTAGCTACAGGTGCCTGCTACCATGCCTGACTAATTTTGGTATTTTTAGTAGAGACGGGGTTTCACTATGGTAGCCAGGCTGGTCTTGAACTCCAGACTTCAGGTGATCCTCCTGCCTCGGCCTCCCAAAGTGCTGGGACTGGCCGGGCACGGTGGCTCAAGCCTGTAATCCCAGCACTTTGGGAGGCCGAGGCGGGTGGATCACGAGGTCAGGAGATCGAGACTATCCTGGCTAACATGGTGAAACCCCGTCTCTACTAAAAATACAAAAAACTAGCCGGGTGTGGTGGCAGGCGCCTGTAGTCCCAGCTACTTGGGAGGCTGAGGCGGGAGAATGGCGTGAACCCGGGAGGCGGAGCTTGCAGTGAGCTGAGATCACGCCACTGCACTCCAGCCTGGGAGACACAGCGAGACTCCATCTCAAAAAAAAAAAAAAAAAAAAAAAAAAAAAAAAACAAAAAAAAAACAAAGTGCTGGGATTACAGGCATGAGCCACTGCGCCCAGCCAATATTCAGTTAATTTTTTAAAAATGCTTTCCTCCTTTCCATCTTGTCTCCTGAATGCTGCTTAACACCTCATTTGCTTCTTTTGCCCATGCTTTTGGAGACTGGGCAGGCAGGTGAGCGACAACCTGTCTCATTCTATTCCCTCGGTAGCCTCGATTTTTTGCAGTGTGTCATCTACAGCTTAGTTTTCATCTCTAGCTCTCATATTACTTTTTAAGATCAAAAACCTATTTCTCAATATGATTCATGCTCCTTGGAGACTTGTGCTAATTACAGTTTGATAATATTGACTCTGCTGGATTTGGGGCGATGTCATTTTATGACATCCCTTTCTTGTGTTTATCAACACTGGTTTGCTCAATTCACGTTTCCTTTTCATTTATTCTAAGAGTTACATCTCTCCAATAGAATTAGAATCTTTCTATCTTTGCAGCAGCATGTAAATTTTTTCTATCCTTCTCAACATTATTTCTAAATTGTTGAGTCTTTTTAATGATAACTAAAACCAACACTACTTTTACAATGACTCGATGGTGAGTCAAACTTCTTGTATCAAGTTTGCTAACATAAATTTACTGTAGATTAGTCTTTTACTAGGATTTGACCGGGGCGGCCGTGTACAGTTGTGCAGACTGTTCACTGCATCCCCAAGGGGATGAATGCAGGCTGAAGCAAGCCAAGTCATGCACTTTGGTGTGAAGCTGCGTCTTCCCAGGGAAGTAACTCCTTTCTCAAATGCACACAAAGACTTTTTACCAACTAGTGGCATTCTGGATCTGATCATTTTATACAGATCCTCAGCTTGCAATGCTATCCGTGTAGTCCTTGCCAAAAGGTTCCTAATGTGAGCACATCCAGTCTGGAGGACCACAATTGCTAGTATAATAGCAATTATTATACTATATATTATAGTATATATTATACAATTATTATACAATATAATATATAATATTATAGCTACTATAATAACCTTGTAGATCTCTTACCTTCAGGCTGTAGATATGCATTCTAGCCCATTGCAGAGTACACAGGAAAGCGGCGGCTATGGCTTCTCTATACTCCTAGCTCTCTGCTCCAGTTTCTCCACTGATCTTAGACCATACTTCTTGCCCCAACATAGCTTATCCTTTTATAGTAGGGAGGAAAACTTCTACCCCTTAGGACCTCCTATTTTTCCCCAGACTTCCATAGCCCTTCTGTGCTTCGATCTCACCTACCCATTTCAGGGTCCTGACTTCTCTTGTGCTGGTTTTCGGCCTTCTGTCTGGTCTTCTGTTACCAGGTGCCCTGCTAAGAGGAGTGGACCTGGAGAAGGGAGGGGGGCAAAGAGGGTGGGCCAGATATCATCAGCACTGTTCCTAGCACCTTTGTTTTCTTTTCTTTTTTTTTCCCCCCGAGATGGAGTTTCGCTCTTGTTGCCCAGGCTAGAGTGCAGTAGTGCGATCTCGGCTCACCGCAACCTCTACCTCCTGGGTTCAAGCGATTCTCCTGCCTCAGCCCCTCGAGTAGGTGGGATAACAGGCATGCACAACCACGCCTGGCTAATTTTGTAGTTTTAGGAGAGGCTGGGTTTCTCCATATTGGTCAGGCTGGTCTCAAACTCCTGACCTCAGGTGATCCACCCGCCTTGGCTTCCCAAAGTGCTGGGATTACAGGCATGAGCCACTGTGCCCGGCCTTGTTCCTAGCACCTTTTATGCTCTTCTCTGTATCTTAGGCCTTAGAAGCCTGGGGACTATATTTCTGAGATGCATTTGCCAACAGGCTTTAGGATACAGCTTAGAAGATGCGTCTGTGCCAGGTTTGAAAAGCTGAGGCTTCAACGTGTGTGTGGGCTTCCCACAGATGAATCTGCAGCCCCTTTCATGTTTCCTTAACTGTTATTAGCCCAGGGCTGTAGGCATCTGGAACCACTGGCAGTGGTTTTCTGCATTTTACTCACCTCTGGGTGGCAGGTGCAACTTCCTGACCCCCTGGACCAACCACAGCTTTGGTGGCAAATTTGAAAACTAGGATTGAATTCCCTGAAACTCATTGTAGAAACCTTTTACAGAGGCTGGACGTGGGGGCTCACGCCTGTAATCCTAGCACTTTGGGAGGCGAGGCAGGCAGATCACGAGGTCGGGAGATCGAGACCATCCTGGCTAACACAGTGAAACCCTGTCTCTACTAAAAATACAAAAAATTAGCCGGGTATGGTGGCGGGTGCCTGTAGTCCCAGCTACTGGGGAGGCTGAGGCAAGAGAATCGTTTGAACCCGGGAGTCGGAGGTTGCAGTGAGCCGAGATTGTGCCACAGCCTGGGTGACAGAGCGAGACTCCGTCTCAAAAAAGAAACAAAGAAGGAAAGAAAGAGCGAAAGAAAGAAAGAAACCTTTCACAGAAAGGATTCAGAGTTTTATTAATAACTCCCAAAATATTCCAAACAATTGCCTTAAATCTTAAATATTGATGAGAATATTTACTCAATGACTTGGAATTGTCATGCTAACTTTGGAAATATCTTAAAAGAATGATTATTCATCTACTTTGCATTTGAAACTTACAAATTTTGGGTTTCACTTCCTTTCATTTATTATTCATATAAGAAGTATTTACCAAGTAAAAGCTACTTGATTATAAATCCCCTAAGGGAAGTGCTCCATGAATTATTCTGTTTCTCATATGAGCCATCTTTCCTGCTTCCCTTGGCCTAAAAACATGTGAAAGTTTCTACCAATCTAAAAATAATAATGAAATAACAAGGCCTCTCTTGGTTCATCTTTTCCCTTTATGACCACTTTTTCTAATTAATTGTCTTTTCATCCAAACTTCTTCAATATATACTTGGTCTCTTGAATTTCTTTCATTTATTTTTTTAAGAGGGGGTCTCTCTCTGTCACCTAGGCTGGAGTGCAGTTGCGCAATCTTGGCTCACTGCAACCCCCAGCTTCCGGATTCAAGTGATTCTCCTGTCTCAGCCTCCCGAGTAGCTGGGATTACAGGCATCTGCCACCACAACAGCTGTTTGTGTTTTTAGTAGAGATGGGGTTTCGCCATGTTGGCCAGGCTGGTCTCAAACTCCTGACCTCAGGTGATCTGCCCACCTTGGCCTCCCAAAGTGCTGGGATTACAGGCGTGAGCCACTGTGCCCAGCCTCATGGTCCCTTGAATTTCTGATGTTTTATGGAATATTTGAGAGTTTTCTGCCTGGAAAGGAGGGAGGACTATGGATCAAAAAGTTTGAGTTAAACAAAATTTTGGAGATTCCTTTCCAGGGCCTTCAATACGCTGATATGCATTACAAAGCCCCAGAACGGGGGTGGGGATGCGGAGCACAGATTTCAGTGTTTTCTGAATGCTTTGGACTGAAAATCTATCTGCTGTGTCCAAAATCGCTAAGGACCTCCCGTTGTTAAATTCAATGGGCATGTAGCAGGTTGTGGAATTGTTAGCAGAAGAAACTGACACGTGAAAGTCATGGGGACACTGAGTCATCTTGAAGCCGACTTCTTTGGGAAGAACCACGGGAGTGGCTCCTTTTAGTGACAGAGCCGTACAGTTTTTGGGGTGCGCACACAACAGCACGCTCACTTAATATTCCCTTGCCTGGGGCTGGGACCTGGACTTGCTAGGCAGACCCCAGTGCCTTGATCTCAGGTTGCTGGGGTGGTGGTGGCAGTTTGCCTAGAAGCCAGAACGCTTTCTGGAAGGAAGAATGTTGACCTTGCAACTCTTCTTTTTGTTATTTTGTCAGGATCTTCAGGGGGCCTCAGAAAATAGTTCTCTTCTTCCCTGCCTGGGTTCTGAACAAGTGTGAAACCAGAGAAAGGCAGATGAGAGATTTAAAACTTCTTTGCATGTGACTGACAAAGGCTTGGTTGGAGGGTGTGACTTTTCTGTTGGGGAACCTCACCTGCTAATGGGGTGCTCTAGCATTTTCCAGATGTGTCCACAGAAGCCTGGCCCCTGCACCCATACTGTGTTCTCCTTCCTCTCCCTAGACAACCTCACTCCTTCTCATGGCTTTGCTCACCTCCTCCCCACGTCTTCAGACCTCTGTAATCCACTGATGGCTGGCAACTTTTTGGGCACCTCAAAATCAAGATCTCACAATGTTACTGGAGAGAAGTCCTGATCCAGACCCCAAGAGCGGGTTATTGGATCTCGTGCAAGAAAGAATTCAGGGTGAGTCCGCAGTGCAAAGCAAAAGCAAGTTGATTAGAAAGTAAAGTGGTGAAAGATGGCTACTCCGTAGATAGGGTAGGGCATTCCTGAAAGTAGGAGAAGAAACATGTCCACCCTAGGTATAATACTCATTTATGCAGGATAAAGAAGATCATGGGGAGATGTGCTCTGCTACAAGGGTTTGTGATAAAGGATTGATTTTCTTAATTACTATATCTTGCAAGAATTGATATTACTATCTTTAAAGCAAAATTAGGAATGTTTCTGTTATCTTGGGATATCAGGTTGTTATATGTAAAAGGCTTATTCAGAAACAGAATGCTTGTTCCTTGGTACCATAAGGGAAAAAAATCAGCATTTAGACAAAAGGTTTTCTCAGCAAGGTAATTTTACTTTCTGCAGAAAGGGTGCTCCTCAGAGATGGAAAAATGGCAAGAGCACACCTGAATAAAGGAGGGAAGCAATTTTTATTCCTTAGGCAGCGTGTCTCTGCTACTGTGTCCTGTCTCCATTGGCTGGAGCCAGACCTCACAATCTAAACTGAACCCAACTGGCTAATAATTTAAAACTTTTCTATATAGGTAAAAGCAATGGAGAACAAAGGAAAATAGGAAGTTGCTTACAAAAAGACTCAGAAAAGTAGTAACATTCCCAAATAAGGAAGCAGCATAGGCTGTGAGCTGGGACATGCCTGTGAGTACCTCCAGCACAGATATCTTGCTTAAAGTACAAGGACATGGAATGTACTATGTGCCTGTGGGCATGTTTAACAGCTACATAGCATAGGGCTTAACAAAGAGTTATTAGCACAAAACAAGGAGGCTTGAAGGAAGTTAGTCTTTAAAAGAAACTATTATTTCTAACACGATTTATTCTCTAACAAGAAGGGAAAGTTGCAAGGTGAAACTTTTTACTTTCTACAGTTCCCTCCTCTAAATTTTATAGTTTTTTCCTCTTCAAACTTTCTTAAGATGTCTTGGTCTAGGTGTTTTGCTTGAGTTTTTTAAAAGAAAAAGTTTTGCTGGTTGATGAAATGCCAGGGTAAAAGGGATAGCCAATTGAACTAGAGCACAAGTACTGCTCTAATTATTTGGCAGAATGTCCAGTAAAGGTCCTCTACAATACTACCATACATCCACTTGGGATGAATAAGGGTGAACTGATGGGTCAGCTCTTGGAAGTGTCTGATCTCACTGCATCCTGTTAAGTCTCCAAGGAATGCCAAATTTTCCCCTTGTCGTTGGAGACACGAGGTAAAATTGGTCTTGAAAGATGGAGGCTGGATGGCCCTCGGGGGCTGACCTGCAGGGTACTGCATTTTAGGAAACAGCAGAGAGAGGCTGGCACAGTTCACTATCCCAGGCTGTAGGATTTTGAAAAAGAGCTACCATGCAGTCCATGTCTTGTCGACTAGAGGATTATCCGAGTGGAAAGGGGACAACCTGGACCTCTGGCCTACCGTGTACACAAGCATAACAATTGCTTTTATTTAGAGTGCGGACGGAATAGTTAATCCATTTTAGCCAGGCATTTACATCCTGATACCTTGTCTCAATTGTTCTTGTTTGCCTTAGGTTTTTGCTTTTACTGTAGAGACTTTGGTCTTGTCACTGTGTCTGCGAGGAGTGATAACTAAACAGGCATTAAAAGTAATAACTTGAGGTGAGTTAGATTCAGTTACATCAATAAGATGGGGAGTAGTTAAAGGGAAGAAAAGAAAAAGAAAAGATTAAGTTTTCTTAGCTTTAACTTGGTAGGGCTTGACTCTGGAACAGTGGCCATGACTCTGATGGTGATGTTGCTTTCTTGACTCAGGTATGATGTGTCCATCCTTTTCTGCTGCGTGAATGGCAGCCTCAGTGGTTAGCAGCACAAGGTAAGGTCCTTCCCAGGCTGCCTCAAGTTTTTCTTCTTTCTATCCTTTGATGAGGATGTGGTTTCCAGGCTGGTGCTGGTGTACTGGAAATTCTAGGGGTGGTACCTGTGCTAAACGTTCTCAGGGAAGGGGAAGTGGAAGACAAACCTAGTATATAATTTCTGAGAAACTGACCTTTTGTTTTAAATGAAGGCACATCAGCAGTGGAATGTAAGTAAGACAACCTACAGGTATTTTTTTGACTTTATAGTCCCTAGTGCCTTCTTGCTGAGAAACGTCCTTTTTAAAAAAATTTTTACTTACGTTGTTTCTGAGCAACCCTTTGGGGGTCCTTATTTTGTTAGCACTTTGCATACCTTGGGGCTTGAGACCCCACGGTGTGGTGTGGCCCTGCCCCCCTCTCAAGGTCTGGGCCTCTCTGTGGCCCTCATCTCCCCTGTGCGTTGCGGCCTTGGGGATGAGGGGCCTTGTGACTTACCTGGCCACCCCCGGACTTTGCTCCCGCCTGAACCCCCATTGTCTGGCCTCTGGCCTTGGGCGGGGCTGTGTGGTCTACCGGCCGCCTGGCCCCCTCCCCGACATAGTAAGTGTCTGTCCGTGGCTAGGTCCCCCTGCTGGCTTGTACCCCTGCCTCTCTAGGAGCCGCTGGAGGTGGAAACTTGTTGGTATTAACTCTGTGCTAGAGGGCCCCTAACGGGTTCTTTGATGCAGTTGGAATAAGATTTTCTTTATCAGGGGTTGGATAATATTTCTATTTGGTTTAGCAATATTTATTTTTCTTCTGAATTTTCTTTAGCACCTATTTTTTAACCTTTTAATGTAGGTAAAAATCCATATTCTTAGGCCTTCTTATAATCCTTTTACTAAAAGTATATTTTATTTTCCTTACATACCTTGCACATAAACTGTTTCTTTAATAGTTTTACATTCAGAAGGCCTAATTACTTTTAAATTACATAACATTTCTTGCATAAATTCTCTTTTATAACTTTTTTTACGGCTTTCACAGTCTTTGACATGCCTTAACTTTCTGACTTCCTTTTACACTATTGCTCTTCCTAGTCTTACCTTCTGTGTCTTTCTCTGATCTTTGTCTCTTCCAGTCTCTCACTTATTCTCTCCCTCTATCTTTCTTTCATTTGCGCGCGCTCTCTCTGCCATGCCCTGTTTTTCTCTCCCTTACACTCAGTCTCTTGGGCTGGGTGGGATCCGCGCGGCTGTAGTCCGGGACCCGAGCCACCACCGGCCCAGAGGCTCGGCAGATGCCCAGTGCAAGTTGTAGGAGTCATTAACCCTGGGCCAGGGGGCCCCCTTGTCTTTCCTCCTTATCTTTACATCCACAGCCCTTATAGCACTTTCTTTGACCTTCTTCTTTAAAGTACTGACCTTGCCTTCTTTCTCTTTGCATTCTTGAGTTCCCTTTCTTTTTTAACCTCATCTAGAAAACTTTGGAACTTTGCCAAAAGATTTTTGCTTTCTGTCTCTCTGCCTTTCTTTTTCTCTCTCTGCTGGTCTTCCCTGCCTCTGCCAGCCGCCCACACTACTGTTCTCCCTTCTCCTTCCCCTTTCCCTAGGGCGCGCGCAGTAGGAGTGGAGCTTAGCCTCTTTCTTCCCCTGAGAAGAGGGGAAAGGGAAATTTTGAATATCCTTTTTACTACTGGAGGTTTGTGTGATGTTTAATCTTCCCCTAATGGGGATTTTTCACCTCTTTTTAACCTCTAAGACATCCCGACTAAGGAATACTTCACCGCCACCCTACTCCCCTCGACCCCCACCCCCACCCCGCAGCTTTTCTTTCCTGGTGCTGACCTAAGGAATGCCTTACCACTCCTGCTGTTTCTCTTACCTTGGTATGTGTCCCAACCAAGGAATGCTTTACGGCCCGCGGCGTTTTTTCCTTTATCCTGGCTGAGGAATGCTTTACTGGCTCCTCCAGTGTTTCCTTCCTTGACTCCTGCATGAGGTCGCCTGGTCCACGTGGTATGTGAGGACCCGTTACTCCAGGTTGCCGGCCAGTTTCTTTCTGCGTTGCTGAGAGTGCGGGTTTATTCATCACACCAGGTGGGTCTCGATTCCTTATCCCTGAGGCCACCGCAACAAGTGCCTCCTCATGAGAGAGGACTAGAGGCCGCCCCCGAAGGAGAATGTGTCCCCATATGTGCCACCATTTTGTTATACGTAAAATATTTATTCAGAAACAGAATGCTTGTTCCTTGGTACCATAAGGAAAAATCAGCATTTAGACAAAATGTTTTCTCAGCAAAGTGGTTTTACTTTCTGCAGAAAGGGTGCTCTGCGAGGAGTACACCTGAATAAAGGAGGGAAGCAATTTTTTTTTCAATTATTATTATACTTTAAGTTCTAGGGTACATGTGCACAACATGCAGGTTTGTTACATATGTATACATGTGCCATGTTGGTGTGCTGTACCCATTAACTAATCATTTACATTAGGTATTTCTCCTAATGCTATCCCTCCCCCTTCCTCCTACCCCTCAACAGGCCCCGGTGTAGGATGTTCCCCACCCTGTGTCCAAGTGTTCTCATTGTTCAATTCCCACCTATGAGTGAGAACATGTGGTGTTTGGTTTTCTGTTCTTGAGATAGTTTGCTCAGAATGATGGTTTCAGCTGCATCCATGTCCCTACAAAGGACACAAACTCATCCTTTTTTATGGCTGCATAGTATTCTGTGGTGTATATGCGCCACATTTTCTTAATCCAGTCTATCATTGGTGGACATTTGGGTTGGTTCCAAGACTTTGCTATTGTGAATAGTGCCACAATAAACATATGTGTGCACGTGTCTTTATAGCAGTATGATTTATAATCCTTTGGGTATATACCCAGTAATGGGATCGCTGGGTCAAATGGTATTTCTAGTTCTACATCCTTGAGGAATCGCCACACTGTCTTCCACAATGGTTGAACTAGTCTACACTCCCAACAACAGTGTAAAAGTGTTCCTATTTCTCCACATCCTCTCCAGCACCTGTTGTTTCCTGACTTTTTGATGATCGCTAATCTAACTGGTGTGAGATGGTATCTCATTGTGGTTTTGATTTGCATTTCTCTGATGGCCAATGATGATGAGCATTTTTTCATGTGTCTGTTGGCTGTATGAATGTCTTCTTTTGAGAAGTGTCTGTTCATATCCTTTGCCCACTTTTTGATGGGGTTGTTTGATTTTTTCTTGTAAATTTGTTCAAGTTCTTTGTAGATTCTGGATATTAGCCCTTTGTCAGATGGGTAGATTGCAAAAATTTTCTCCCATTCTGTACTCTGCCTATTTACTCTGATGGTAGTTTCTTTTGCTGTGCAGAAGCTCTTTAGTTTAATTAGATCCCATTTGTCTATTTCAGCTTTTGTTGCCATTGCTTTTGGTGTTTTAGTCATGAAGTCCTTACCCATGCCTATGTCCTGAATGGTATTGCCTAGGTTTTCTTCTAGGGTTTGTATGGTTTCAGGTTTAACATTTAAGTCTTTAACCAATCTTGAATTAATTTTTGTACAAGGTGTAAGGAAGGGATCCAGTTTCAGCTTTCTATATATGGCTAGCCAGTTTTCCCAGCACCATTTATTAAATAGGGAATCCTTTCCCCATTTCTTGTTTTTGTCAGGTTTGTCAAAGATCAGATAGTTGTAGATGTGTGGTATTATTTCTGAGGACTCTGTTCTGTTCCGTTGGTCTATATCTCTGTTTTGGTACCAGAACCATAGTATTTTGGTTTCTGTAGCCTTATAGTATAGTTTGAAGTCAGGTAGCGTGATGCCTCCAGGTTTGTTATTTTTGCTTAGGATTGTCTTGGCAATGCGGGCTCTTTTTTGGTTCCATATGAACTTTAAAGTAGTTTTTTCCAATTCTGTGAAGAAAGTCATTGGTAGCTTGATGGGGATGGCATTGAATCTATAAATTACCTTGGGCAGTATGACCATTTTCACAATATTGATTCTTCCTATCCATGAGCATGGAATGTTCTTCCATTTGTGTCCTCTTTTATTTCGTTGAGCAGTGGTTTGTAGTTCTCCTTGAAGAGGTCCTTCACATCCCTTGTAAGTTGGATTCCCAGGTATTTTATTCTCTTTGAAGCAATTGTGAATGTGAGTTCACTCATGATTTGGCTCTGTTTGTTTGTTATTGGTGTATAGGAATGCTCTTGATTTCTGCACATTGATTTTGTATCCAGAGACTTTGCTGAAGTTGCTTATTAGCTTAAGGAGATTTTGGGCTGAGATGATGGGGTTTTCTAAGTATACAATTATGTCATCTGCAAACAGGGACAATTTGACTTCCTCTTTTCCTAATTGAATACCCTTTATTTCTTTCTCCTGCCTGATTTCCCTGGCCAGAGCTTCCAACACCATGTTGAACAGGAGTGGTGAGAGAGGGCATCCCTGTCTTGTGCCAGTTTTCAAAGGGAATGGGAAGCATTTTTTATCCTTTACGCAGCTTGTCCCTGCTACTGTGTCCTGTCTGCATTGACTGGAGCCAGACCTTACAATCTGAACTGAACCCAATTGACTCACAATTTAAAACTTTTCTAAATAGGTGAAAGCAATGGAGAACGAGGGAGAGGAGGAAGTTGCTTACGAAAGGACTTAGAAAAGTAATAACATTCCCAAATAAGGAAGGGGCATAGGCTGTGAGCCGGGACATGCCTGTGAGCACGTCCAGCACAGATATCTTGGTTAAAGTACAAGGACATAGAATGTACTATGTGCCTGTGGGCATGTTTAACAGCTACATAGCACAGGGCTTAACAAAGAGTTATTAGCACAAAGCAAGGAGGCCTGAAGGAAGTTAGTCTTTAAAAGGAACTATTATTTCTAACACTTATGATTTATTCTTTAACAAGAGGGAAACTTTGAAGAGGAAGTTTTTACTTTCTACACAGGAGAGTCCTAAGTCTGGGTCTGTTTAGTAAACATTATCAATCTGTTCCCTTAGCCGCAAACATCTAGAGGCTAGGAATACCTAACTTTCGTGGAGGGCAGTGCAGCAAGTCCCAGCCTCATTTTTCCTAGTCCTCACCCAAGATGGAGTCGCTCTGGTTCAAATGCCTCTGACAACAATCCTAAATGTATTACTGTTGGCTGAATTGCTTTATCCTCTCTATTATCCGTTTTAATTCCAGCCATCAACATTCACCCATTTGCTAAGTTAGACATTTGGAGGCAGCTTTGACTCTTCTATCCATACTGAGTTAACCATCGAGACCTGCCTCCTTTGCTTCTTCTGATTTCCTGGGATCTGTTAGCACCTCCCGTTCCACCAGTGGTGTGCTGGTAAACGGTTAACAAAGCTCTGGGGGGCAGCCCAGATTTGTAGCATTGGCCAATTTCTATGATCCCAGCCATAGCGGATTTCAAGTGATCAAAGATCTAACAGCCTCCAAAATTTCTAAAAGCATCACAGTTGGCTTTTGCGAGATGATAGAAGCCAGCTCCAGAACCTGCTGGCCACAGCTGTGGCTGGAGCTTTCTCTGCCTGACCCTCTTGCTCAACCGTCTGTCTTCTTAGGGTCGTTCTCCAGCTGCCAGTAAGGTCTGTGCAAACTCAAATTTGACCATGCTGTTCCTAGATGATTCAGTCCACACCTCGTAGCGGATTACTGAGCTCTGGGTGACACAACCCAGTTACCTCCCCAGTGTCATGCTCAGTCACCTCGCGGGGTTGTCCCTGTCCACACTGTGGGTGTGTCTTCCTTCTGCTGTCTGCTCCACCCCCACATCCCCACCCCATCCTCTGTTTCTGGTCCCTGCCTTTGGCTTCTTTGAGATTCAGCTCAGCTGAAACCTCTTCCCACCATTCTTTCAGTTGGGTTAGGTGGCCCATCTGTGTGTTTATAACCTTAGCATGCTTTTATCATGTATTTATTGAAGCGGTGTCGTTTGTCTGAGGTGAAACCTGAGGTCTGTTGTCTCATGCTGAGGAAATCAAGGACCCGAGCACACAACGAGTGAAGTTAAGAGCGGAGGTTTAATAGGTGAGAGAAAGAAAAAAGCTCTCTCTGCAGAGAGAGGTCTCAAGTGGGTCTTCTGGTCCACAGCGAAATGCATGGTGTTTTGTAGCTGAACTTGAGGAGGTGGTGTCTGATTAACATAGGGCACGAAAGATTGGCTGGACCAGGTATGCCATTTGCATAAGGTGCAAAAACTGGTTAGTACCAGGTGTGCCATTTGCATAGGGCTTGAATTTCTGGTAGCCCCCACCCAAATATTTTTTAAACTCTGCCTTCTGGGTTTAAGCAATTCTTCAGCCTCCCGAATAGCTGGGATTACAGGTGCCCACCACTTCGCCTGGCTAATTTTTGTATTTTCAGTAGAGACAGGGTTTCACCATGTTTGCCAGGCTGGTCTTGAACTCCTGACCTCAAGTGATCCACCTCAGCCTCCCAAAGTGCTGGGATTATAAGCGTGAGCCACCTCACCCAGCGTCCACCCTAATATTTTATTATGCAGATGGGTTCTCTACCTGGCCAACGCTATATTGCCTGTTTGCTTACTGTACATGTAGGTGAAAAAGAAAAAAGAAGATGGAGCCTCCATGTTGAACATACCTGGCCCCAGGTAGTCCTTTCCTATTGGTACAGCTGCCGGCATTCACCTGTGCAAACTTCCAGCTTGCTTATGAATGTCTGCAGCTTGATTTTTTTTTTTTTTTTTTTTTTTTTTGAGACGGAGTCTCGCTCTGTCACCCAGGCTGGAGTGCAGTGGCCGGATCTCAGCTCACTGCAAGCTCCGTCTCCCGGGTTTACGCCATTCTCCTGCCTCAGCCTCCGGAGTAGCTGGGACTACAGGCGCCCGCCACCTCGCCCGGCTAGTTTTTTGTATTTTTTTAGTAGAGACGGGGTTTCATCGTGTTAGCCAGGATGGTCTCGATCTCCTGACCTCATGATCCACCCGCCTCGGCCTCCCAAAGTGCTGGGATTACAGGTTTGAGCCACCGCGCCCGGCCTGCAGCTTGATTTTTCAGGCAGTTCTTTGTTAGAAAATAAATTATTTCGGGGCCGCTTTTGTTAAAAGCAAATTCCACCAAGGACTGTTTTACCCTCACTATCTGCCTGAATAATTTCTTTCGACCTCCTGTGTCATTATGACCTAGTATTTATGAGGTTTAAAAAATACTTTTCTGGCTAGGCACGGTGGCTCACACCTGTAATCCCAGCACTTTGGGAGGCTGAGGCGGCTGGATCACCTGAGGTCAAGAGTTCGAGACCATCCTGGCCAACATGGTGAAACCCCATCTCTATTAAGAATTCAAAAATTAGATGGACCTGGTGGTGGGCACCTGATATTCCAGCTACTTGGGAGACTGAGGCAGGAGAATCACTTGAACCCGGGAGGCGGAGATTGTGGTGAGCCAAGATCATGCCATTGCACTCCAGCCTGGGCAACAAGAACAAAATTCCATCTCAAAATAAATAAATAAATAAAAATAAATTACTTTTCTTATTAGTCTGTAAGTTTCTTGGGGGGAGAAATCATGGTTACTGTTTTTCGCCTGGGTTTATATCTACAGAACTGGGAAATAAATCAATAAATGCTTCTTAATTACACAAGAATGACTACCAAAGTTGTGTGTGTGTGTGTGTTTGTATGTGTGTGTGTTTGTGTGTGTGTGTATACATGCGCTGGGGATGTGGTGGGGATGTGACAGTTGTCTGGTCACAAAATTATGCACTTACATAATTTGGAAGGCTACAACATAGGCGAGTTTAGTTTTCATATTTCAATACCAGGCAGCAGATGGCTCTGGGCAAAAGAATAGCAAAGTCCATTTATCCTTGTATGCAGCTAAAATGGCCAGTTTCCAACGTTCAGGCTCCTGCTCCAGAGAGCGTAAGAATTTGCTAGGGTGGTTGTAACAAAGTTACCACAAACTGGGTGGTCTAAACAACAATTTGTCATCTCACAGTTCTGGAGGCGAGAGGTTCCAGATCAAGGTGTCAGCAGGATTTGTTCCTTCTGAGAACTGTGAGGGAGAATCTACTCCGGCCTCCTCCTAGCTTCTGGGGACTTGCTGGCAATCTTTGGCATTCCTTGACTTGTAGAAGCAGCACCCTGACTTCCCCTCATCTTCACATGGTGTTCTCCCTGTGTGTTCAAACTTCCTGTTTTATTAAGGTCCTGTTGGATGAGGGGCTTGCCCTTATGACCTCATCTTGAAGTAATTCCATCTGCAACAACCCTGTTTCCAAATAGGATCGTGCCCTGTCTCAGTCCACTAGTGTTGCCCTAGAGGAATACCTCAGACGGGGTAATTGACAAAGAAAAGACGCTTATTCAGTTCTGCAGGCTGTGTCAGAAGCATGGTGCCAGAATGTGCTTCTGGGAGGGCCTCAGGGAGCTTCCATTCATGGCAGAAGGGGAAGGGGAGCCACTGTGTGTAGATCACGTGGCGAGAGAGGAAGCAAGAGAGAGAGGGGAGAGATGCCAGACTCTTTCAAGCAACCAGCTCTCACGTGAACTACAGGGTGAGAACTACAGGGTGAGAACTAATAATACGCATTACTGTGAGGATGGCACCATGCTATTCATGAGGGATCCACCCCCATGACCCAAACACCTCCCATTAGGCCCTCCTCCAACAATGAGGATCAAATTTCTTTCCTTCTTTCTCTCTCCTTCCTTCCTTCCTCCCTTCCTCCCTCCCTCCCTCCCTCCCTCCCTCCCTCCCTCCCTCCCTTCCTTCCTTCCTTCCTTCCTTCCTTCCTTCCTTCCTTCCTTCCTTCCTTTCTTTTTTTTTGATACAGTCTTGCTCTTTCACCCAGGCTGGAGTGCAGTGGTGTCATATCAGCTCACTACAACCTCTGCTTCCTGGGCTCAAGTGATTCTTGTGCCTCAGCCTCCCAAGTAGCTGATACTACAGGCATGAGCCACAATGCCTGGCTAATTTTGCTATTCGTAGTAGAGATGGGGTTTCACCATGTTGCACAGGCTGGTCTCAAATTCTTAACCTCAAGTGATCTGCCCACCTCGGCCTCTCAAAGTGCTGGGATTACAGGTTTGAGCCACCATCCCCAGCCTTTTTTGTTTGTTTGTTTAAACGGAATCTTGCTCTGTTGCCCAGGCTGGAGTGCAGTGGTGCAATCTTGACTCACTGCAACCTCCACCTCTCGGGTTCAAGCGATTCTTGTGCCTCAGCCTCCAGAGTAGCTGGGATTACAGGAGAGGATCAAATTTCAACATGAGATGTGGAGGGACAGACATCCAAACGGTATTATATTCTGAAGTACTGGGGGTGGGGACTTTAGCGAGTGAATTCTTGAGAAGCACAGTTCAGCCTGCAATAGAGGGAAGGGAGTACAGAGACAAGGCTGATGGAGACTGTCCACGTGTGAGCCCTAGCCAGGAATGGAAGGGCACATTTTGGCAGGCAGCTTCTGGCCTTCCATGCTCATTTACTCTGAGTGATTGTTCTCTCCCTCTCTTTTTTTTGTGGGACAAGGTCTCGTTCTGCCACCCAGGCTGGAGTGCAGTGGTGCCATCATGGCTCACTGCAGCCTCAACCTCCTGGGTTCAAGTGATCCTCCCACCTCAGCCTCCTAAGAAGCTAGAACTATAGGCATGCCCCACCATGCCTTGGCAAGTTTTTTTATTTTTTATTTTTATTTTTGTAGAGATGGGGTCTCACTATGTTGCCCAGGCTGGTCTTGAACCCCTGAGCTCAAGTGATCCTCTCACCTTGGCCTCGTAAAGTACTGAGATTATAGGCATGAGCCACCGCACCTGGCTGCAATCATCTAAGTGGATTTCCTGTATCCCCCACATCCATCCCCTGTTTATCACAGTCATCTATATATTCCTCCTGTTTTTGGAGGCTGCAGCCCCCCATAATGACAAGATGGTTTTGACATTTGGCTTTTCTGCCGTCAGTGACCCTTTGACTAAGTTCCAGGCCGGTCACTGCCTTGCATTTTCCCCCTCATTTACGTAGGGCTGAGAACTCTTGCCCAAGTTTCCTGGTGCTGACCATTTATCTTCCTAAAGTCACTGAAATGGTCCATTAGAAGCCAAGGAATTAAGAGAAAGCTTTGGAAGCTCTGACTAGCAGGTCTTAGGTGAAGTAAAGTAAAATATATGAGTCTGGGGAAAACCCCATGTCTGTTTTCATCCCTGTTTCCTCTAAGTCTGATTTCTGACATTTGGAAGATCATTCTTTTACTTTCCTCCGGTTTGTCACAGATAACCTGTTCATCAGTCATTTGTAACAATCAAATACTTCTTTTTGCATACTGTTTCACTCAATAGAGGCTTTTGGCCAGGCGCGGTGGCTCACGCCTGTAATCCCAGCACTTTGGAAGGCCAAAGCGGGTGGATCACCTGAGGTCAGGAGTTCGAGACCAGCCTGAGCAACATGGAGAAACCCTGTCTCTACTAAAAATACAAAATTAGCTGCGTGCGGTGGTGCTTGCCTATAATCACAGCTACTCGGGAGGCTGAGGCAGGAGAATCGCTTGAACCCAGGAGGCAGCGTTTGCAGTGAGCCGAGATCGTACCATTGCACTCCAGCCTGGGCAGCAAGAGCGAAACTCCATTTCAAATACATAAAAAATAAATAAATAAATGATTTTATTAAAACCAAACTTTTTGGCAATTATTGTTTAAAAGGCCATAAAAATGATCTTTAAGGGTGTGAACTAAATGTGAAGGAAACTCAGCCAGTAGTCTGAAGATCTGGACTCACATCCTGGCTCCACTATCAACCGGTTACTTCATTCTCTGAGCATTCATGTCCTCATCTGTAAAACAGATAATAATGATACTTCTCTTGCTTGCTTTCTAAAGTCATAAGGATCATCTGAACTAATCTATACTAGAGAGATTTTTGGAATATGGTACAATGCAGTGCATCACTATGGAATCCTTCAGAGGTACCAGACATGCGCGGTGAACAGCACGTGAGCATTGGACCCAGACACACCTATCTCTGAATTTGGACCTGTCACTAACCAGCTTGGCTTCCATGATTCTCATCTCTCTTGGGTTTCCTCCTCCCCACTTGGGTGACCACTCACAGTCAGGTTCCTTCGCAGGCACTCCAATTGCTGGAGTTTCTCAGGGCTTGGTTCTGGGCTCCTCTTTCTGTCTATGGAGTCTCTCTCCAGTTGATCTGATCATTTCCATGACTTTAAAGACCATCGGTCTGCTGATGACTCCAAATTCATATCTCCATATCCAGACCCCTTTGTATTTCACACTGATGTGTCTATCTGCCTTCCTTAAGATTGCCACTAGGAGTCTCATAGGCAGATCAAATGCAACTGTACAAAAACAGTTCTGATTTTATCTCTATCCAGCAAAGCCTGAGATGCCTTTCCCCTCCTTAGGACCCTCGCTCTTCATTTGGCCTCCTTCAGGTCTCAGTGAGCTTACATTTCACCTTCCCTAGGTAACCTAACTGGGGGATCCATCCAGTTATCCTCCATAACTTCACTCTACTCTTTTCCTTCAGAGTGCCTTCCACATAACATCACATGTTGTTTTTTGTTTACTTGACTGTTATTGATGATTCTTTCTAGAATGTTAGCTCCATGAGGGGAACAATGTCTCTCATTTGCTTTCTATCCCCATGGCCATGCCAAATGCCTGACCAGCCACAGCTGCTCAGCAAATATAAGATGAAAAAATGAATAGGTATTCCGAGCAAGTTCTGTGATATTAAAAGGATTGTGTGAAACATGAGACGACAGGTGGAGGAGCTCAGTCTAGTACCTGACACATTGTGTTTCATCATTGTTACTTCGCTTCCCATGTGGGGATATACATAAGGACAAACTGTGCATTGAAAAGCTCTTAATCAGGCTGGGTGCAGTGGCTCATGCCTGTAATCCCAGCACTTTGGGAGGCCGGGGTGGGCGGATAATCTGAGGTCAGGAGTTCGAGACCAGCCTGGCCAACATGGTAAAACCCAGTCTCTACCAAAAACACAAAAATTAGCCAGGCGTGGTGGTGGGCACCTGTAATCCCAGCTACTCAGGAGGCTGAGGCAGGAGAATCACTTGAACCTGGGAGGCGGAGTTTGCAGTGAGCCAAGATTGTGCCATTGCACTCCAACCTGGGTGACAAGAGCTAAACTCTGTCTCAAAAAAAAGCTCTTCATCAAGTCTGGTGTGATGCACATCACATAGTTCTAAACTTAGTGCACCAACTATAGAATTGATCACGGTGATGCAAATGCCTTGGACTGTACTCCCAGAGACAATGATTCCATTGATTTGTATCCTGATGCATATCAAAGTCTGAGAACCAGTGATGTCGAATATACAATAAAGTGCAATATTGGTATATTAGCCAGCATTCTCCTGAGAAACAGAACCAATGGGGTTGGGGGAGAGAGAGGGAGAGAGAGATCAGATTTGTAGGGCACGCAGGCAGGCTGGATATTCAGGCCAGAGTTGATGTTGCTGTCTTGAGTCTGAATTCCACAGGGCAGCAGGCTGGGAACACACGCAGGGTTTCTATGATGCATTCTTGAAGAGAATTCCTTCTACTTTGGGGAACCTCAGTTCTTAAAGCCTTCAAGTGATTAAATGAGCCTCCCGCCCCGCCCCGCTCACCCCTGCTGCTTTACACTGACTGTAAATGTTAATCACATTGAAAATACACTATCATAACAGGATCTCAACTGGTATTAGACAAAACACTGGGCACCATAGCCTACCCATGTTTTTTGTTTGTTTGGGTTTTGTTTTGTTTTGTTTTTTAGATAGGGTCTTGCTCTGTCACCCAGGCTGGGCAGTGGCACGACCTTGGCTCATTGCAATCTCTGCCTCCCAGGTTCAAGCAATTCTCCTGCCTCAGCCTTCCAAATAGCTGGGATTACAGGCACATGCCACGATGCCTGGCTAATTTTTTTTCTTCTTCTTTTTTTTTTTGGTAGAGACAGAGTTTCACCATGTTGGCCAGGCTGGTCTCAAACTCCTGACCTCAAGTGATCCGCTCGCCTCAGCCTCCAAAAGTGCTGGGATTACAGGCATAGAGCCACCATGCCCATCCGCCTATCCATGTCGATACATAAAATTAACCATTGCACTGAGCAAGTCAGTTAATCATCAATTTTTGAAGAGTATATTAAGCATTGAAGGTTCATCCAATTCTAGGCCAGGTTTCATGGAGAATCTATAATGCAAAGTCATTCCTTCCTGTCTCCCCTCCCCACAAGGGTTTTTTTTCTGGTTCATTTATTTATTAGTGTTTCCTCCCTTATTATTCGCAGATTCAATACTTTAGAGGTGGGGAGAGGTTCTTCCTTAGGAGCTTCTAAACCATTACCCATCTACCCAGGCTAGGAAGTCTAGGAAAAACAAAAAACAAAAAACAAAAAAAAACCTATCTGATGAAAATAGGAATATCTGTGTGTCATCTTCCCCAACTCAGATATCAATCACCTATTTCGTTTAAAAGCCAAAGAAACAAACAAAAAAAATCCACCAATTTTAGAGCTCCTACATGTGCCAGTCACTATGCAGGGTGCTGGGGATACAATGATACACAAAACAAAAAATTGTTTATTGCTTGTTAAACAAAGCAAAGGCACTTTGTGAACCAGCAGAGGAAATAGGAAAACCATAGTGGAAAAGACTCCCTAGCTTCTGAGATATTGATAAGAAGTTGGAGAGATTTGTTATAAAGGGATATAAAGCATGGTTTCAGTGGGAAAGGTTCATCGGGGTGCCAGGTTTGCAGTGGGCGCCTATGCGTCAGTTCTAACGTTCCCCGCCTGCGATTGTTTGTCCGTGTCCAGCAGATGGCGCCAAGTGACTGGCCGCGGCTGGGCTGTACCGGATCCTCCTTGGAGAACATGACATCTATTTCTATAGGGCCAGCATCTTAAAGAAGGCACTCATACTGTCTGTTTGAGACCCTTTCTTTTGCTCCATTTTAATGTGGTATGTGGATCAAAATAAGAAATAGACAATAAAATGGTTTCTCCTCCTGGAATATGGTAATATTGTGGAAAACTGAGACACAAGTCCAATCTAGATAGCTCAGTAAAACAGCACCCAGACTTGGAGCCGGCACGGGGAACTCGTGTGAGTGTGTGTATGTGTGTGCACACGTGTTTGTGCTTATGAGACAGATTAAACAGTAAAGGATGGACGTGATAACAAATGCTTTAACAGGGATAAGGAGAAAGTATTGTAGAAAAATAAAGCTGAAGAAGATGAGAGAGACAGAGAGAGGGAGGAGGAGTGGGGGGAGAGAGAGACAGAGAGAGAGAGAGAGAGAGAGAGAGAGAGAGTTAGTTCAAATGAACATGAGAGCTGGGGCCTTGGTTTAAAGGCTTTAGTTAAAAGAACTCCAGAAGAAAAGACTTGATTCTGCTGGGCACGGTGGCTCACGCCTGTAATCCCAGCAGTTTGGGAGGTTGAGGTGGGTGGATCACCTGAGGTCGGGAGTTTGAGACCAGCCTGACCAACATGGAGAAACCCCGTCTCTGCTACTAAAAAAAAAAAAATTAGCCAGGGTATGGTGGTGCACGCCTGTAATCCCAGCTATTTGGGAGGCTGAGGCAGGAGAATTGCCTGAACCCCGGAGGCAGAGGTTGCAGTAAGCCGAGATCACACCATTGCACTCCAGCCTGGGCAACAACAGCGAAACTCTGTCTAAAAAAAAAAAAAAATTGATTCTTCTGTTTCTTGCAATCCTGGTAACAGGTGACTTGAATTTCAAGTGATTATCATAAATGGAGGATTAGAAAAGAGACACCAACTCTGGAACCAGTTCAATGGAATTCTTTGAGAGACTGTAACTTAGTGCTCATAAAGACTTGGAATGATCTCCACTGCATAGCGTAGCTGTTAGAGGAGGTGACATCAAAGCTTTAGGTACTGAGAGGGATACTTCCTACTGTAGAAGGGAAGAAAAGAAGAAAGCAAAGGTGAGTTGGAACGGTAGACCTGTTGGGTTTATTCTCTCATTGTTAAGCTTTTAAAATCTCTCATTAGAAAAAAAAAAAGTCTTGGGCAGGCCACAGTGGCTCATGCCTGTAATCCCAGCACTTAGGGAAGCTGTCAGGGGAGGACTGCCTGAGCTCAGGAGTTCAAGACCAGCCTAGGCAACATTGAGAAACCCCGTCTCTACAAAAAATTAGCCGAGCGTGGTGGCAGGTACTTGTAGTTGTAGCTATAGCCTCCTAGCTACTCAGGAGGCTGAGGTGGGAGGATTGCTTGAGGGGGAGATTGCAGTGAGCCATGATCGTACCACTGCACTCCAGCCTGGATGACAGAGTGAGATCCTGTCTCAAGAAAAAAGTCTTCATCTAATAAGGTGAAAGATGGAAGGGCATGTGGTTACTCCTGCTGCAGTTGGATTTGTTCCATTTAGAAGCTGCTTTCAGAGCAGGAATGACACCTGAGTTTAGAAAACAGTTCCCTGTGTCTGTGCTTGTGTGTTCTTCCAGCTCAGTGTCCTATGTCACCTGTCCTGAGACACTGCAAGAAGGAAGACCAAAAGAGAGCATTCTTGAGCTATTCCAAAGAGATCACAGAGGCCACCACCAAAGAGAAAACTAAGAATCTACCATAGTTTGCCTCAGTAAAATGCTGTTTTTCTTAGGAACTATTGCAAGTTATAAAACTCCTAAGTGAAATGATCGTGTGGCCGGGGATAGTGGCTCACGCCTGTAATCCCAGCAGTTTGGGAGGTCAAGGCGGGTGGATCATAAGAGGTCAGGAGATCAAGACCAGCCTGACCAACATGGTAAAACCCATCTCTGCTAAAAATATAAAAATTAGCCAGGCATAGTGGCACATGCCTGTAGTCCCAGCTACTTGGGAGGCTGAGGCAGGAGAATCACTTGGACCCAGGAGGTGGAGGTTGCAGTGAGCTGAGATCGTGCCACTGCACTCCAGCCTGGGCAACAGAGTAAGACTGTCTCAAAAAAGAAAAAGAAAAGAAAAGAAAGAAAGAAAAGAAAAGAAATGATTGTGCAGGCAGAAATGTCTTTAAGGCATCATTGTTGCAGAATTTTGCTCCTTAGTTCAGCTAAAACTGGGTTCATGTCACATGACCAGGAGAATTTAGACATGCCGTCACATTGAAGTGTGGGCAGAGCAGCATTTTGTTGGGCATAAAGGGGAAAAAAAAAGAAAAAACCAGCAAAGTGAGATGGCATCCTGCTAACAAACCCCCCACCTCACAGACTGGATCCCAGGCCACCACACAGGAACTGAAGAGCCAGGCTCCTCCGCCTGCCTGAGGCTCCACCCTGTTCCCCCAGTGCACATTTGGGCAGGCTCAGAAGAGGCCCTGGGCAGGTTCCCTCATCTACACAAAAGCATCTGATGTAAACACTTGTGGGGTGGGTCGGAGATTTTCTGGGGACACCTTTATATCTGCCTAGGCATTTGACTGTCTCATTCCCCCCTCTAAAGAAGTACATCCAATGGCGCTTAGAATAAGGTTAGGAGAAGGATGATGACCAAAGTTAACTGCTTTCTGCTAACAGGGGTGCTGTTTTGGGGAAAACAGCAGTCAGAGCTCCCTCAGAGGCTTATCTAAGGATCCCCAGCAGAAGAGGCCATCGTCTGAGGCTCTGGTTGCATGACAGTTTGGAGTTTGATGGTCTGAAGGCGAGAAGAGACAATCAGGTTATTAGGAAACATATATCAAAACAAAACAAGGAGGTTATGGTAAGGACAGCTCAAAAAATCCCAAGGCCTTTTACTGGTTTGCAAAGGGAGAGGGGAGGCCAAAAGCCCAACTGGTTAAAAAAACAAAGAATGAAACTACCCTTTTGCCGGCATTTGGATTTCTGGGTTCCCTTCCCCTGAGCCCAGTCCTAAACCAACCAGTCTAAGGTTTGGGAAATTAACTCTTCCCAGTTTGGAGGATGCATCTGAGGGGAGCATCTCATAGTACAGAGACACTGTTATCTATCACTGAAGAGAAGACAGAGGAAAAAAAAAGGAAAAAAGAATATATTTTTTTAAGAGGAGTCCCAGGGGTTCAGGAGGCATTTGAAAGAGATACAGACTGAAGATGAATGGCTACCCATCTAGGAAGAAGGGAGCAGGCATCCCTGGTTCCCTTCTCTTCCTAGCAAATACCTAGAGTACGTAAGGGAAGGAAAGTGAGGCATTCCTCTTTGTTTCCTCTGTCTTTGTATCCCCAAGTCCTGGTAGCCACAACAGGGTGCCACCCATGGGTGTCAAAGTGGCTTTCTCCCAGTTAAAAGGGGGGCCTAAGGGCTGGGAATATCTACTCTTACCCACATACGCCCTATCCTCCCTGCTGTCAGTAGCCTTTGAATTCCCTAGACCTCATTTATGCCATGGACACTAGCATGACCTTTATCCAGGGAACCGGAAGCTTGGCTTAATCAGCAGGAATTAGACATGCTCACTTGTGCTGTGTCTTTTAACTTCCATTATCTGTTTCTGGATTCCTCAGATCCAGTTTTCTTTCCTAGGGCTTTGAGCTGAAGTTTGGAATTGAGTTTGGGACAAAAATATGTCTTAAGGGGGGTTGCATGGACTCCTTATTATAAGCTGAATGCTAAGGTGGAGCAGTGGAATTGAGTCCTCCTCCAACAAGGGAGTGAAAAGGATGTCTTGTGACACCCCCAGATAACTGGTGGCTACAGTTATGCTTGCTAAGATTTGAGTGATGGGGCTTGGCTTCGGTTAGCTCCCTTTGTCTTACTTTCCCAAAAAGGAAACCTCTAGGTGGTGGGCATCCTATTTATTTTCATCGCCTGGCAGGATTTGCAGGATAATTGCTCAGGACTAGAATACTGATCCAGATTTTTACATCACCCATCCCTTTTGTTTTATCTGAGCTGCAGCCAGAGATTGCTGTTTGGTTCACAGGAACAAGCAGGGTTTGTCTAAAATGTAGGCAAAAAGTTAAAAACAATTAATGAGTCTAGAACTTAATGATAAATTTTGAAACATTATTTTTCTTTCTCTAATCCTTATTTTTGTTAAAAACAAATCATGATAGGACTGAGTTGTTTGCAAAATAGACTTTAGTGTTATACTTGGCCTAATTATTTGTATAAAGTGCAGCAAGAATAATTATTCATAAATAGGCCTTTTAGATTGGCTTTGATGGAAATTTGTTCCACAGGGAATCTCAAATAAGACCTTCTAAAGCTGAGCCTAGCCATGGGTTTGTATCCTCAAATACTGATGAGTTGGGCAAACCCCTCTCTTCTTGAGGTTTCAAGAGATGTGGTCCCTGCGTCTGTTGGAAAGTGACATTCTTTACCTACGGCAGGAACCCTGTGTGGGGACTGTGTACACAAGGTATGAGGTCAGTTTCTCCCATGGGGCTTTATTGGCTCTGAAAGTCAAGCTTGACTCCTTAAACGGAAGCATACCCTTCCAGTCAAAGCCTTATTAAAGCAACCAGTTTCTCTAATTGTGTCTGTTGCAACCCGTTTCTCCAACTGTGTCCTGTTGCAAAAGAAAATGGATTCTTATTGCACTGACGCAAACAACTATATGGCCATAAATTAAGAATACTCACAACTAGTTTTCAAATTCTGGAGAAACCAGGCAGAGAGACAGAGACAAATATACTCTAAATTTTGTTCACAGGAGTATACCTTACTCAATTGTTAAAGGCTGTAAATGGCTCAAAATACGTTTGCTTGACTCTGAAAAACAAAACAAGGATCAGCAATATTTCAAGCAAAAGTCAAAAATATTACTTCAGTTTTGTATTAGATAGGCCATTCAGTTAACTCTTGTTTTGCTGAATATTCATAAACATTTCAGCTTTTCATGAGTCCTGTATGTTTTTCCTTTATTCCAATGTCGCAATCTCCAAAGTTATCAGAAACCTGCATTTCAGAGTACCTGTCAAAGTTATATAACTGATTATAAACCCTCTTTTGAAGAGAAGCAAAAGAAGACAATTGTCTGTAAATAACAAAATGTCCAGGGTAGTTATAGTCAGAAACATGATTGACAAATAAATTTGGTTATCTCCGTGGTTTACAATAACTTAACATAATAACCTTAATTATGATAGCATACACTCAAGACATTAGAATTTTAAACATCCCATACAGTTTTGGAACATATATTAATATAATTCTCTAAAATCCAACCTGAAGATTAAACATCATTTTGGCAATCCTGTGTACTTAAACATGTCAAATAATCCTGTTCACCTCTCTTTTGGATACTCCAGGGGCCCTCTGTAGCACCCCAAAGGCCAGGCATCAGGAAAGACAATTTTGAAACTGAAGTTTGATTTTGGGAAGTCTGTTATGTGTTAGAGATTTAAAACACCTGATGTTATAAAATACAATTCCAGATTGCCATAAATTATTTGCCAAAATGATGACTGAAATTTTAAAAAAGCAAAAAACCTTGTATAACCTTTTACAAAGTTTGCTAAAGAGCACATTAGTGCCTTAAGAGTACCTTGTTGGTCGGGCACAGTGGCTCACGCCTATAATCCCAGCACTTTGGGAGGCCGAGGCGGGCAGATCATGAGGTCAGGAGATCGAGACCATCCTGGCTAACACAGTGAAACCCCATCTCTACTAAAAAATACAAAAAAATTAGCCAGGCATGGTGGCGGGCACCTGTAATCCCAGCTACTCAGGAGGCTGAGGCAGGAGAATGGTGTGAACCCAGGAGGCGGAGCTTGCAGTGAGCAGAGACAGTGCCACTGCATTCCAGCCTGGGCAACAGAGCAAGACTCCGTCTCAAAAACAAAAAACAAAACAAAACAAAACAAAAAAAGTACCTTGTTGTGCTTTTATTTCAATGCTCAATTTACAGAAGACCATATAATAATCATTTGAATTTGGTTAGTATGTTCACATATGGAATTTCTTTTGCAACATTAATTTTTTTTTCTTTTTTTTTTTTGAGATGGAGTTTTACTCTTTGTTGCCTGGGCTGGAGTGCAGTGGTGCGATCTCGGCTCACTGCAACCTCCGCCTCCCGGGTTCAACTGATTCTCCTGCCTCAGCCTCCCGAGTAGCTGGGATTACAGGCAGGCACCACCATGCCTGGCTAATTTTGTATTTTTAGTAGAGGCAGGGTTTCTCCATGTTGGTCAGGCTGGTCTCAAACTCCTGACCTCAGGTGATCTGCCCATCTCAGCCTCCCAAAGTGCTGGGATTACAGGCGTGGCCCATTGCACCTGGCCAAGATTAATTTTTATACTCCTTTCATCATTTGTTTAAACCTTCAGCTTTACCTTAACCAATTCAAAACAATCCTTCAAGCCTAGGAAATAATTTACATTTCCACGCCTTCTTATAATCTTTTGCTAAAAACACATCTTACTGTTCTTACACACCTCACATGTAAATCAGTTTGCAGTAGTTTCAGTTACATGTTATAATGGTAACTCCCAGCAATTTTAAACTTTTATGTAGAACCTAGTAACTTGTTATAATTATGTACAAGTTGCAGTGAAGGTTTGAGTCCTTCCAGCATAATTAAGGGTGTGGTTAATTCCATATGTTTCTAGGCCTTACCACTTGTGAAGCAGGCAAGTCAAACAGTTCTCAGAAACCAAAAAGGCAGTTTATAACCTTAAAACATTAAGGAAACCTAGTATCTGACTTGCATTAATTTAGATCACCTATTTACATTTTGATGATATCTGCATTTTACCAATAATCTTTAAGGCTGCTTTTATTTCTCAAGGATTAAAGTCATGTGAACTGAAACGTACCACAGCTTTTATCTTCCCTTTTAAAAAACATTTGATTCAAGCTCTTATCCTTTTTTAAGTCAATTAATTAGAGCTTTTTTATAGACATCACGCACAACACATATATAACTACACACGCAGAAGAAAATGCAGTAGTTGTGAGATTTTTCATCTGCCAGTCTCCTAATTGGATTATTGGCCTCTGCGTGGTGCCCTTTAAGAGACAGGGCTAGAAAAACATGCAGCTTTTAAGGCCTAATAAAACGGGCATGACTGGGAGGCAAAAACAGATTTTGAGAGGGATCTATCTGCATTTAATTCCTGGGGTTCCATGAGAAAAACAGGTTTCTTCCCAAAACGGGGTTAGTGGCACCTTGTCTGGTTTTCCCAAGGAGTCCTATGCCCCCAGGAGTTATCTTAGGGCCTCTCATGCATACATTAAGAGTGACAAGGCAAAATGGAGAAAAATAATCCAGTCTACTGAGAAAATACCCTTTCCAGCCAAGAGATCCAAGAAAAAACAAAACAAAACATAAAGACCTTTTAAAAATACTTGTAACTTGGATATCCACTTTTAATTAAGCTGAGTGCTCTTTGAGAAAAACCTTTTAACTCCCTTATCACCCAACTAGCCGCACCAAGTGGCCAATATTTCTGGCTTTCAAACTATACTAAAGGTGACCTCCCAGGTGCTCAGAGAAAAGAAGATAAAAGGTGGTTTGTGGAGGGGAAGAGAATCAGCAACAGGTCATGCAGATATCAAACCAGAAAGGACTTATTCCCTGAGACAGGACTGAACCCGGCCGCCATTGTAAAATGGTGGAGGCTAAGACAAAGCATTGCCACGTGGTTACAGGTCATGTCCCCCAAAACAAGATGGAGGCCTGCAGCAAGGTTTGCTACTCACCATACAGAAAGTCATGCAAAGCCCACCAGACTGGCTACAGCTAAAGACCAACCTCACAAATCCTTTTTCATAATTAAAACTTTACAGCGAATATACACAGTGATCCTTATTCCTGGACTAGTAAAATGTCTTCAAAAAGAAAAGAAAAACCCCTCTTGCTTCAAAGTTAAATGCTGACAGGCTAGATAGAGAAAGGAAAAAAATGTTTAAAATGCAGGGTTGGAAAGATGCCTGGGGAAAGTACCTCCTATTCTTATACAGATGGGTTTCTCCAACAGGGAGAGAAGCTTAATTGCTGTCCGCCATTGGGCACCCTTGGGCCATGGGCCATGAACCCCAGCTCTGGCTGGGAGGGAAGTGGGAACCCACCATTCGCCAGTCTATCTCGCAGGTGCCTAAAGCCATTGAGGTGAGGTGGTGCGCAGTTTTCTCTATCCTCAGAAGAAGTCCAAGGACAAAAAGGCTTAGAAACGAAAGGGAAAAAAGATTTTTTGGTTCACATCTTACCCACCCTTCCTCAAGCCCCACGTCTAGGAGCCAAAATGTTGCAGAATTTTGCTCCTTAGTTCAGCTAAAACTGGGCTCTAGCTTGTGAGAAGACCAGGAGAATTATATGCAAACACATTGAAGGGTGGGCAGAGCAGGATTTTACTGGGCGAAAAGGGAAAAAAAAAAAACCTCAGCAAATTGAGATGGCATCCTGCTAACAAGCCCCTCACCTCACAGATTAAATCCCAGGCCACCACACAGGAACTGAAGAGCCAGGTTCCTCCCCCTGCCTGTGGCTCCACCCCGTTCCCCCAGTGCACATGTGGGCAGACTCAGACAAGGCCCTAGGCAGGTTCCCTCTTCTGCACAAAAGCGTCTGATGTAAACACTTGTGGGGTGGGTCAGAGGTTCTCTGAGGACATTTTTTTTTATCTGCCTAGGCATTTGGCTGTCTCATCATGGTATACAAATACTATGGACTTTGCGATTTACCTTAATTCCAGTGATCTCACAACACTGGTGCCCAAAGACTAAACACAAAAGAATATTACAAACTGTTACAAGTTTGAGCTTAATTATAAAATCCGTGGAGAGGTGTGGTGTGTAATTCAGATTATTCCAATGAATCAGTCAAAAAGTATCTACTAAAACATACCCTGGTAAACCAGTGGCTCTCAACGTTCGTGGGCTAAATAATCACCTAATTAGCTGAGCGTGGTGGTGCACACCTGTGGTCCCAGCTACTAAGAGGCTGAGGTGGGAAAATCACCTGAGCCTGGGAGGGCGAGGCTGCAGTGGGCCAAGATCGTACCATTGCACTCCAGTCTGGGCAACAGGAATGAAACTCTGTCTCAAAAAAAAAAAAAAAAAAAAAAAAAAAATCACCTAGGGTGCTTGTTAAGCTGCAAATTCCTAGGCTCAACTCCAGACGTTCTAATGAAAGGAACTGGGGATGGAGCCCGGGATTTTGCATCTTAATCATTTCAGAAGATTCAGATGCAGAAGATTCAAAGACCTCTTTTAGAGAAACATTACCCTAAGAAAGGGCAGAGTTGGTCAATCACAGAGGTCTTCCAACTCACTTCCCATTCATTCATTCATTCTTTCCTGAACTTATTAATTCAACAAACATTTATAGTGCCCTATCATTGTACATGGTGATGTGGACTCGGTAATGTAAAGAGACTCGGTTCCTGCCTGGAGGGAACTTATATCTAATGGCTGATACATACATACACACACACACACACACACACACACATATATATATGTGCCATTGATGTATGATTGACAGCACCAAGTGGTAAGTATTGAATGTGTCCATACATGCCAAAGAGAATGTTGCAGGGATTTAGAAGGAAGTTGTGTCAACGTGGGTTCAAGTGGACAGGAATGGAGGAGCTATTCTGTGGAGGGGGTGGGACATTGCCTGGGCCCTGACTGATGAGGAACGAGCAGGATATCGAAGAGAAGGAAACAGCATTAGCTTCATATCATAATTATTAAGCAAGAACATTTTTAATATCCATAAGCCTATACTAAAGATAGCAGAGTGGCCAAGCATGTCCAGGATTAAAACTATAATCTCATTAACTACCTTCAGAGGAGAAATAAAGAAGTGAGACGTTCCTGAATCAGCAACATCATTTCCTTGTTTTTTCAATATTCTGATGCCAACTGGACTATTTTTATGCTAATAAGTTGATAAATAGTAGGATGTTTTGACGTGACATGTTTATATAGTATTCTGTTTTTCTCCTAGGTCCATGTGTATTTCATCCAGCTACTTCCAAAAAGTTAAAACGCTGACCATAAAATCCATGTAGGGTATAAACAATTAGCACTCTAGGAAGATTCAGACTGTTTGAAACCAAGAGAGGCAGATTAATCTAATTAAAAATTACTTCTTATTTAAGAAAGAGATCTGTATTCATTAAGACTTCTCCTTAGACATACTATTTTTAGCTATATTGTACCAATCCTATTACATGTGTGAAAAATAAATAAATCTGGGAAATCTTGGGGCTCCAAAATCACTAAGCTAAAGGGCAAAGTCAAACTGGGAACTGCTTAGGGAAAACTGGCTTCCCACTCTATTCAAAGTCATCCCTCTGCTCACTGAGATAAATGCATGTGTGATTGCCTCCCTTGGAAGAGCTGATCAGAAACTCAAAAGGATGTAACCATTTGTCTGTCATCTACCTGTGGCCTAGAAGCCCCCTCCCTGCTTGAGTTGTCCCGCCTTTCAGGACAGAACCAGTGTACATCTTACATATATTGATTGCTATCTCATGGCTCCCTAAAATGTATAAAACCAAGCTGTGCCCCGACCACCTTGGGTACATGTCGTCAGGACCTCCTGAGGCTGTGTCACAGACGCATGTCCTCAAGCCTGGCCAAACAAACTTTCTAAATTAACTGAAACCTGGCTCATATTTTCAGGGTTCACACATGAAAGAAATTTTATGTAATTTATTTCATGAAGACCAATTTCTAGCTGCCCAGCCACTGTTACATTTCATGTGTTAATCTGTCAAACAGGTGTAATAACCCCTGTCTCAGAGAGGCGTTTGAGGATGAAATGAGAGGACAGTTGTGATTGAGTTTTAAAACCCATGCTGGCCAGGTGCGGTGACTCACGCCTGTAATCCCAGCAGTTTGGGAGGCTGAGGCAAGTGAATTATGAGGTCAGGAGATTGAGACCAACCTGACCAACATGGTGAAACCCGGCCTCTACTAAAAATACAAAAATTATCTGGGTGTGGTGGTGCACACCTGTAGTCCCAGCTTCTTGGGAGGCTGAGGTAGGAGGATTGCTTGAATCAGGGAGGCGGAGGTTGCAGTGAGCCGAGATAGCACCACTGCACTCCAAGCCTGGCGACAGAGCAAGACAATGTCTCAAGAAAAAAACAAACAAACAAAAAACCCCAAAACCAAAACCCACACTAAGAATGAGTGTAAGTTATGAGCTTTCCAGCCATTCTGAAGTCTTCCTCAGGATAAAAAGCAGGATCACAGAGAGCTAGAACAAATAATTCTACCTCCTCACAGAACTTGTAAGATATTATATTAACAAGGAAGCCTTCCCAGCCCTCCTTGCTAATATCTTACAAAGCAAGCAAGCCAAAATACTGAAGCAGTTGTATCCCAGAGTTTTCATGAGTTTGTAGAGAGGTGGTACATCTGGTGGCACAGACTCTGGCGTTGGGCGATTGGGTTTTTAATCTTAGATCCATTCCTTACTATTTACGTGGCTTTGAAGGTACTGAACCTTGATGTGCCTCAGTTTTCTTATCTGTGAAGTAAACATAAAAAGATTGTTGTGATTCAATGAATCCATAAACATCTCCACACATAAAGCATTCCTATCTGCCTCTAGAGAAGGTTGTGTTAGCTGTTGTCATGAGCTCTGATGTTAAGGAAGGTACACAACGGCATGACAGTTTCAGTTTCATGGAATGTCTAGAAAGACTAGAGATGTATTGATACACACATAAAAATCAAATACAGGATGAAAAATTAGCAAGACACCGTGCCTAGAACAATTATTTATGTCATAACCACCCAAGGGGTTCACGTTGCCTGCTGCCTAGACAGAGCTGATTCATCAAGACAGGGGAATTGCAATAGAGAAAGAGTAATTCAAACAGAGCCAGCTGTGTGGGAGACCAGAGTTTTGTTATTACTCAAATCAATCTCCCTGAGCATTCGGGGAGCAGAGTTTTGAAAGATAACTTGGTGGGTCGGGGGTAAGCCAGTGAGCCAGGAGTGCAGACTGGTCAGAGATGAAATCATGGTGAGTCAGCTGTCTTCTTGCATTGAGTCAGTTCCTGGGTGGGGGCCATAGAGCAGATGAGCCAGTTTATTGATCTGGGTGGTGCCAGCTGATCCATCAAGTGCAGGGTCTGCAAAATGTCTCAAGCACTGATCTTAGGAGCAGTTGAGGGAGGGTCAGAATCTTGTAGCCTCCAGCTGCATGCCTCCTAAACCGTAATTTCTAATGTTGTGGCTAATGTTAGTCCTACAAAGGACTAGTCCCCAAGCAAGAAGGAGGTTTGCTTGGGAAAGGGCTGTTACCATCTTTACTTAAACTATAAACCAAGTTTCTCCCAAAGTTAGTTCAGCCTACCCCCAGGAATGAATAAGGACAGCTGGGAGGTTAGAAGCAGGATGGAGTCAGTTAAGTTAGATCTCTTTCACTGTCTCAGTCATAATTTTCCAAAGGCGATTTCAATATCATCCCTTGTAACAGAAAACTTTTAAGACTGTTTGTAAGAATGCATATATAAAATAGTGTGGTACAGATTTAAAATATGAGAATAGTAGAAGTAGGAACATTAAGGAGGACAGGAGAAGAGTCCAGTACAAAAAAAGCACCCCCTGGCGTCTTTTGTACATACAATGGGTGGGCCACATGGTTGACTGTAAACTTTCTAGCAACCATTGCAAAAGGGAAACTCGGTCAGTCAGTCACAAGATAAAAGCAGGCCAGTTGTTCAGGAGAAGCACAATTATTCCTTATATTAAGACTGAGGACTAAGCTCTGATTTTTTCTTATCTTGTCCCAGTTCTTATCTAAGGGGTCTGGGGAGTCATGCCTTACAAGCCATAAATTCTCATCAGATGGGTTTTATTTAATCCTACATATTGCAACTTACTTTCTGAATGTGGCATAACATTACCTGGTAAAGAAGAAAATCAAAATAGTTTACCCCAAAACATGTTTCTTTGCCATATTTTGAAATGGCCCTGCAAAGCTGTCCTTTCTGGGGGGAAAAATTTACGTCTCTAAAGAATCTCTATTAACATAGCTATATCTTTTTCTTCCAGGCCCTCCCAATCCTGAGATTAACTGAGAGTCTAGCACCTTCTAAAGGTCTGAATAGGAAACAGTTGTCATCTATTGTCTCTAAGGGCAGCCACTATGAGACTTCAAAAGAACCTCAATCTCCACAGTCTTTTATCTGAACCCGAATATTTCCTTTCTATTGATCCTAGGTCTTTAGACAAACTCAACCCATCGGCAGCCAGAAAATATTTACATTTATCTATATCCTGGAAGCCGTCATCCCCGTTCCTTTCGAATTGTCCCGCCTTTCTCCACCAAACCGATGTATTTCTCAAATGTATTTAATTGATGTCTCATGCCTCCCTAGAATGTACAAAACCAAGCTGTGCCCTGACCACCTTGGGCACATATTCTCAGGACCTCCTGAGGGCTGTGTCATGGGCCATGGTCATTCATATTTGGCTCAGAATAAATATCTTCAAATATTCTACAGAGTTGGACTGTTTTCGTCCACAAGACCAGAGGGGATGCTCCCAGCCATTGTCTTTGAGATGAGGCTGAGTCATGTAATAAACAACATCTCTGATATCTTTCCAGCAGATGAACCAGTGTTTTACAGAACCGCTTCCCATACTATAAGGTGGATCATCACCGGAAGCCCATTCCAGTAACAGCAGTTCTGTGAGGAGGTGGAATTGTGTGTTCCAGCTCTCTGCGATTCTGCTTTGTATCCTCAGGAAGATTTTAGAATGACTGGAAAATCCATAATTTATACTCACTCCTAGTCGTTTGGGTTTTACAACACAATCACAACTGTCCTCTCTTTTCATCCTCAAAAACCTCTCTGAGACAGGGATTATTAAAACTGTTTTACAGATTTAGAAACTGAATCCAAGCATGGTTCGACAGTTGGAAAATTATGGAACAAGGATTTGAGCCTGCTAATTCCCAATCTAATCTTGGGCCATGCCTTTATTACCAAACCTCTTACAGCCCTCTCTTCCTTGAATTTTTTTACTCCATTAAAATCTGATTTTTATATCTACACCTCTGTTGAGATTGCTATCATAGAACTCACAAATGATATTTTTATTGTCAAACCCAGTAACCCCTTTTTTCAGCCTTTAAAAACAAAATTTGAATGCTAGGTGTGTTGGCTCACACCTGTAATCCCAGTACTTTGGGAGGCCGAGGAGGGAGGACTGCTTGAGGCCAAGATTTAGAAACCAGCCTGGGCAACATAGCAAGACCCCTGCCTCTACAAAAAATTTAAAAATTAGCCAGGTTTCGTGATGTGCACCTGTAGTCCCAGCTACTTGGGAGGCTGAGGCAGGAGGATTGCTTGAGCCCAGGAGTTCAAGGCTGCGGTGAAGCATAATTGCATCAGTGCACGCCAGCTTGGGCAACAGAGTGAGACCCTGTCTGTTATTTACAAAGACACTCTTTGGCATTCTGTTTTCCTTTGGCCTTGGGAACTCTTGTTACTCCTGATATCCCTCCCACCTTTCTGATGACTTCTGCTCCTTGGCCTTTATGAGCAACTCCTCTCCAGCCCACATCCCAAATGCTGGCGCTCCCTGAGGGTCCATCTTTGGTCCTCTCCTCTTCTTACTCTATGCATTTTTCCCAAGAGAGCCAATCCCCTTTCATGAATTCAGACGCCATCTTTTTTTTTTTTTTTTTTTAATTATACTTTAAGTTCTAGGGTACATGTGCATAACGTGCAGGTTTGTTACATATGAATACTTGTGCCATGTTGGTGTGCTGCACTCATCAACTCGTCAGCACCCATCAACTGGTCATTTACATCAGGTATAACTCCCAATGCAATCCCTCCCCCCTCCTCCCTCCCTGTGATAGGCCCGGCGTGTGATATTCCCCTTCCTGAGTCCAAGTGATCTCATTGTTCAGTTCCCACCTATGAGTGAGAACATGTGGTGTTTGGTTTTCAGTTCTTGCGATAGTTTGCTGAGAATGATGGTTTCCAGCTGCATCCATGTCCCTACAAAGGACACAAACTCATCCTTTTTTTATGGCTGCATAGTATTCCATGGTGTATATGTGCCACATTTTCTTAATCCAGTCTGTCACTGATGGACATTTGGGTTGATTCCAAGTCTTTGCTATTGTGAATAGTGCCGCAATAAACATACGTGTGCATGTGTCTTTATAGCAGCATGATTTATAATCCTTTGGGTATATACCCAGTGATGGGATGGCTGGGTCATATGGTACTTCTAGTTCTAGATCCTTGAGGAATCGCCCTACTGTTTTCCATAATGATTGAACTAGTTTACAATCCCACTAACAGTGTAAAAGTGTTCCTATTTCTCCACATCCTCTCCAGCACCTGTTGTTTACTGACTTTTTAATGATTGCCATTCTAACTGGTGTGAGATGGTATCTCATTGTGATTTTGATTTGCATTTCTCTGATGGCCAGTGATGATGAGCATTTTTTCATGTGTCTGTTGGCTGTATGAATGTCCTCTTTTGAGAAATGTCTGTTCATATCCTTTGCCCACTTTTTGATGGGGTTGTTTGTTTTTTTTTTTTTGAGACGGAGTCTTGCTCTGTAGCCCGGGCTGGAGTGCAGTGGCCGGATCTTAGCTCACTGCAAGCTCCGCCTCCCGGGTTTGCGCCATTCTCCTGCCTCAGCCTCCGGAGTAGCTGGGACTACAGGCGCCCGCCACCTCGCCCGGCTAGTTTTTTGTATTTTTAGTAGAGACGGGGTTTCACCGTGGTAGCCAGGGTGGTCTCGATCTCCTGACCTCGTGATCCACCCGTCTCGGCCTCCCAAAGTGCTGGGATTACAGGCTTGAGCCACCGCGCCCGGCTTGTTTTTTTCTTGTAAATTTGTTTGAGTTCTTTGTAGGTTCTGGATATTAGCCCTTCGTCTGATGAGTAGATTGCAAAAATTTTCTCCCATTCTGTAGGTTGCCTGTTCATTCTGATGGTAGTTTCTTTTGCTGTGCAGAAGCTCTTTAGTTTAATTAGATCCCATTTGTCAATTTTGGCTTTTGTTGCTGTTGCTTTTGGTGTTTTAGACATGAAGTCCTTGCCCATGCCTATGTCCTGAATAGTATTACCTAGGTTTTCTTCTAGGGTTTTTATGGTTTTAGGTCTAACATTTAAGTCTCTAATCCATCTTGAATTAATTTTCATACAAGGAGTAAGGAAAGGATCCAGTTTCAGCTTTCTACTTATGGCTAGCCAATTTTCCCAGCACCATTTATTAAATAGGGAATCCTTTCTCCATTTCTTGTTTTTCTCAGGTTTATCAAAGATCAGATGGCTGTAGATGTGTGGTATTATTTCTGAGGACTCTGTTCTGTTCCATTGGTCTATATCT